>NC_053417.1:8876877-9054377 GCF_016859285.1 Xiphias gladius
TATGTGGCTTGGAGAGGAAGACTAGGCTCGTGTTAGTAGCTGGAGAGAGATGGTGGTGGTGAGAGAGCTACCTTCACTGAAAACTACTTCTGGGGAGATGTTGGTCCTGTATGTTTTTAGCCCTCATCTCTATGCATATTTTTGTTCTCTAAAAACTGAGCCCAATTCCTCTAGAACTCCTTTTTTACAGAGGGGAAAAAGTTTTTTTTCAGTATTGTCTGAGCTTTTTTTGTCACTTGGATAAATAAAGAAGGGAAGGAGAGTTTGGAAAAGTGAAGATGAGGAAAAAAGTTGCTTACTTTTTTGGTGTCTTTGGAGGAGGAGATAGAAATATCAAGAGTGATGCTGAGGCCTGATATTTAATCCAAACATAAACAAAAAACCGGTATGCAAGACTTACACTAAGTACAGACATCTGCAGGATAAGAAGCCAGAAAAAAGGGGGGGATTTAGTGAAGATGAGAGGGAATACAGGAAATGCTGATCTATTTGCTTCAAACTGCACGCGGCTTGTTTGGACAGATAGAGTGTGATCCCCAGAGGAAATAGGTCATAGACAACAGAGAGAGAGAGAACAGAAAACAGTTATGAGCTGTGAGGCAGAAGCACACTGGAAGGATCAAACATGCAAGATTTCTGACATGACAGTTGTGGTCAGTGTCACCAGACAACGTTAATGTGTTTATTATGAACTCAATTTGTGTTTGAAGCAGAAAATATAAGAACAAAACAGCTTATTTAGGGAGAATCTGCACAAAAAAAAGTGATAATTAACTGTCTGTGTACTTCAATTAGTGAGTCACTCTACAGACGCAGCAGGGTTTCTCTAGTGTTAGCTGATATGTCAATAATGTTTTCATCTCCCTGCCTGCCTTATAAATGACTATTTTTCCACAATGAAAATGAGTAGTTTTTTTTGTCATTCATTCATTATTTAGATTTTGTTGGATCTTATTCTGCTTATTGAGTCCCGTTCGTATCATATCAGGATTCCGGTTCTTGTTATGACATTTGAGAATGAACTGACATCAAAAGCAAAAAACATCTCTACTTTCAGCAGATGTAGGCTTCCATAAACAGTTATTGGTCATACATGACGAGCTGTTTTGTGGTTCCTTCTGGCTACAAGATTTAAAAAAAAAAAAAAAACTTCTCCACATGAACAAATTAAATGATAACTGTATTACATTTGTTTTTAATTAAACTGAATATTTTAGTGCTGTAGCTGATTGTGGGGCATTATGATGGGGACATAATAATGCTTAATTTTTATATCATGCTGTAGGAAATGCTTTATCATATACTTATAACAGTATAATAACAGTAACAGTTCAGTATCTGAAAAAGTGGCAGCTGCCTCAGACAACGCTGATGTTATTTATTATCTATATTTTGTATTTTTAGTTGTTACAGTTGACTGTATCCGTGGGTATGACTATAAAGAAAAGGGCCAAAGAAACTGATTTACTGCCTTATAAAGCAAATGAATGATAAGAATCTAAATAACCTTTAGGCAGCAAGGACAATGACAGAAAAAAAAAACATTCAATGGGTTTAAAACTACTTGACAGAAAAAAATCCCCAATCAATTAAAGGGAGAAACCTTAGTATTGACTGTAATATTGTTGTCAGTCATTTTCTATCTCTCTCTCTTCCACCCTCTCAATCTCATTCAACTTTTCCTATTTTTATTCCCGTCTCCTTTCATCCCTTTTCAGCCATCTCTCTCCCTTCTCTTCCTGTTTTCCCTTATTTCTACCTCCTCCAGTTCACTCACTTGTCCTCCGTCTTTGCCTTTAAAATCCTTTCTGTCTCTTTTTCTCTACTCCACTCTCCTGTACTGTGTGTGTGTGCGTGTGTTCGTGTTTGTGCCCCTTTAAGTTGCAGTTGCTGAAAAAGCACTCTATATTGATTAGTGATTTGATGGACTGGTGTAGGGATAAACACAGCTGTGTGTAAGTGTGTGTCTGTGTGTGCATGTTACCTGTGGACCGAGCTTCTTGTCAGGTTTGTTGTTGGGTCGTGCTCCTCTTTTCTTCTGGGAGTTCTGCAACAGAGACACATACAGAGCCTCATTACTAAAGACGTGACACCACAACGACAGTGAACTGTTTCAATAAGATGAAGATGAATTCAGTCTGAGGTGAAACACAGGGAGCGAGGGGATGACCTGCACTGGAAAATAAAGGTCCCTCACTTTTCAATAAATTATTATCCAGATCAATAATTTTCTATATGTTTAGATATTTACATGTGAAATTATTTTTTAAACCACACGTGTCAAGTGTCCTGGATTTTCGTTTTAATTTAAAAAAAAAACAACACTGCTTACACACCGCTTACGTTGTTTCTTACTGCACTGACTTAGGAGGCATTCATGGGCTTTCACCACTACAGTTGTTCAGCTCATTTATGATTTCACCTTCATTTCTCAACAAATCTCAGTCTCAGCTGCCAGCCATTGCACAGACTATGTCTAGCAAGCTGGTCAGAATGTTGTCGAAACCCTTTCCAGTATATTTAAGGCAATTCTGTAAGTTTTCAGGACTTTGAAGGTGACCCTGAAAAACTGCAGGTTTTCCAGGACACAACGTGAATCTCAACAGTTGTCACCAGTTTACCAAGATGCCCTGCCATTGTACCTCTTGAAGTAAAAATGAGACTGTATAAGCCGGACTAATTCTCTCTGCAATAGTATCATATTTAATAAATGTGAGAATGTCTTATGTCTTGTGATCTTTTCATCTTGGGAAGACAGAAAATTAGCCTATTTCTCAAAATGTCAAACTTCTCCTGTAAGGACAACGTGTTTACAAAATATGATTACAGTTAGTGATGGTGAAGCTGGAAATTCAGGTTTAAAATAGTTTGAAATATTATGTGCTTAAGTACTATTTTTGAAAACTATTTTCAAACGATTTTAAACCTGAATTTCCAGCTTCACCATGGCTGTCAGTTCATCCCCCATTTTGTAGAAACAATGAAATGTCAGACGTACAGAAGCAAATTTAACCCCTAAATCCTCCACTGAAACTAAATCAAACAAGAGTGAACCTCATTCCCTATACATAAGACAAGGATAGAGCTACAAAATCCCACACTAACACACACACACACACTTGGGATATCCTGTGGCACAGTTCCTCTCTCTCTCTTGCTGAGACCCAGATGTCATTGCTATGGTGACACTGATCATTCCCATGGTGATTTTAATTACCACAGCGACACTGATAAGAGCATGGAATTACAGTTGTGAGGTGGAGGTAAGAACAGAGAGAGAGACAAAGAGAAGGAGAAAGCGAGGGGGACATAAAGGGAAATAGGAAAAGAAAGAAAAAAGTAAAGTAGGGGCAAAATGAGAAAAACAAAAGTGTGGATATAGAAGTTAATGACATGAATGAAAAGCTGCGTTACATCGATAACAACTAATCCACTCACACACTCTTGTACGCACACATCATCCTCTGTTCATCCAAGTGTCTGCCGAGTGCACTAGACTCTCTCAAATCATCATCCTTCCTTCTCTTCAGACCAATCATGCACACACACACGCACACACACACAACCACACACACGCACACAAAAACACACACACGCATACTCAAACACACGCGCACACACACAAACACACACGCGCACACACGCACGCACGCACGCACACACACACACACACACACACACACACAAACACACACACACACACACACACACACACACAGAGTTAGGACAGACGCTGCAGTGCAAGCAGTTAAGCTTATCTGGCTCAGACCGTTTCCATGGAAACAAGCTACTCTCTGCAAAGAACCACCAACAACAAGAGAAAGAAATGGAGGGATGATGGAAGACAAAGGTGAGAGAGGAGGACAGAAAAATATAAATAAATAATATAGGTGATTTTTTTTAAATTTTGATGGTTTTTCCAGAAATATCAAGTGAAAGTTTGAAGTGAATTTGTTAAAACACTGCAACCTTCCAACACTGAGGAATTTTCTAAATAATTGCTCTCATGTCCAGGTGGAGTTGCAGTGCAGCATCAGCATGAAGGGTATTTGCTTATTTGTCTGATTTTTCTTTCAGCAACTGTCCCTTTCACTCCTCCCTCCATCAACTCTTTCTATCCTTTCATCCTCTCTGCCCTTCCTTTCTTCCTCCCCTCCCTCTCATCCCTTCATCACTCTTTAGGCTATTTCCCGACCTTTTAATTTTTCATCTCCCACTGTCCTTCCCTCCCTCTTGTCCCTCCCTTCTCTCCTCTCTCCCTCCCTAAATCCCTCCCTCTGTCAGTCTCCTAACCCACTTTAGGATCAGTTTATCATGGGGCAAACAGTCTGTTAATGGCTTTAAACTCACTGATCAACAAGCCTGACTGATCATGGAACCATTGATTCTGGCTGGAGGTCGAACAGATGTCGGAACTACTGGATCAGGCTTTCAGCTAAGCAGCGTTCAGTTATTTGGGGGGGGGGGGGCTTCGGCGGAAAAGATGGGAATTAATTCATGCTAGACTCTTGAAAGGGAGCTCATGACACTGAATTTGCTTCATTTGCATGAATGATTCCTGAATGTCCAGCAGGAGGAAAAATTGTGTGATCTGCTGAACAATTGTTTGAGTCTGTGCCTGTTTACACAAAAGCCTTTGTGGGATAAAAATAGTTATAGACACTTATTTTGGGAGGGTAAGTCATGTAAGAGTACCTCCAAAGAGGTACTCTTACGGCACCAATCGGGGCAGGTCAGCGTGGGCAGCAGTGCACAATTTTCAGATGCTAGATGGCGGCGCAATGCAGCTTTCCTGCGTTTCCTTAAACGTTAAAATAATGGCATTTTGAACTGAAAACGCAATTACAATTTAAAAACAAATCCTCATGATGGCGGGCAGTAACTCATATTAACACAGCTGTCATTGCATCATTAACGGGCCTTTTTCATGGTAGGCATTTTGACATTAAATAGTCGCAACATTAATAACATTAACGATGGCTCTGTTCTATTCAAGTGTCCCAGTATGACAGTGAGCCACAGATGCATTATGCCAGGACCCTGAAACTGAAGGCGCTGGAATTAGGTCATTATTAATATAATCATTTAAACCTGCGATTTCTTGTTGTGATATGTGAAGATGTCTGCCACGAAAAAGGCCTATGCATATCTGCCATTTTACTACTTTAAACGGATGCATTTAAACCTGCATTACGTAATTTCTTTAGCCACTTTGGGGCAGTGCAACAATCTGTAAACAAAACTGATATATTATCAGCTTAAATTGATATGGCTGATGTGTTAGCAAACAGTTGCTACTTTACCCATCCAACACACACCAAGCAGCATTAGCATTCATTTGGAGTCTGGTTTATGACCTTCTGATTAATGTAAGTCCAGTATTCACTCTCAGTTTAGCTCTGGTTTAGTCTCCACCAACTCCCGAAAGAAATATCTGGCTCTTTCGCTGCTAAATGTTCCACTGTGTTTTCCAGTTAGCTGCTAACTTTCTCATTCACCTCACTGTCACACTGCCATGGTTTACCGTGACACTTGAATAGAACAGAGCCACGTTAATGATACTACTAACGCCTGTGCCTTTCCCGCTATGAAAAGTGTGATATAGTCCCATTTTGTCTTGGTTGCCTAAACGTCCCTGAACTGCCAAAATGTTACCTGGGTTATCAGCCAGCTGTTAGCAGCATCAACCTGAACACAGCCTGGACCACAAAACACTGACTCAGTTTGTCAGACACTTGCCTAAACTGATAATCATCAGCCTGAAATATGTCTGAGTTGCCACAATTTAGTTGCATCAGCAAACAGCAAACAGCTGCCTGACCTATGACTTTAACAGTTAACTGGGGAAACACATTTCCGGAGCAGAAAGGATGACGTTTGTGGATAAAATCTAAATGGGTGAATACTGTTCATTTCTAAAGATAACTTTCAACGGATCGAATGCTGCATGGTCTTTTTTTCTCAGTACGCTAAAAGACATTGACAGAATACCAGAAAATTATCTCCAGTCACTCTGTTGATACTCTGAGAGTCTTTTCTTCCTGCGTGTCGGTTCTGTTTCTAGGAAGCTACTTTATTTTTTCTGTCACAAAACTGATGTGCACACCTAATTCTCCCTTTTACAAAAGGATGCTTGGAAATGTTCATTATTTATCATGTAAAAAGCACACACGCACACACAGGGTGACCGGGGCCTGCTTCTCGTGTTCCTGAGTCTGCGGGTCTACAGTTACACTGCAGAGAAGATGGCAGGTTGACTTCCATGTTATCTGATAACATATTTAACAGCTTCTGGCTGTGTCCTCTGCTTTTCCGGCAGCGGCTAAGCTTTTGTCAGGTAACGTTTCACTGTACATTTGACAATAACACACACTGATTCTATACAGAAGAAATGCTGATGCAAAGGGAGATGGATGGGTTTGAGAAAATAGTGGGGAAAAGGGATGAAAAGACAGAAGGAGACAGCAAAAGATAGAGGCAGCCTGACTGAACTGGTGGATGGACGGAAACCGATCAGGACAGAGAGGGAAAGAGGGAGAGATGGTTACTGACAGTGAGAAAGAGAGAGACAGATAACAACGATGGCAGAGCGAGAAAAAAGGGAGAGGGAAAGAGAGAGAGATGTTGTCATTCCTCCCTCATGGATGAGGAAGCACAGCAGTGTGAACTCTCCTCCTTCCAGTCCAATCTGATCTGCAGCTCAACCAGCCGTGACAACTGGGCTACAGAGCAGGGTGGGATCAAACACACAGAGAGACCTGATGAAACTCCCTGAGGAAAGTTAGGAAAGTCTGCAAGACAGGGAGGCTAGAGAGGGACAGGAAAATGTAAGACACACGATGAAACTAAACAAACTAATGTTGAAACTCTGGATTTGGCAGCAATATGACATCTCAGAGGTTATGAAATTGCAAACTGAGAGCAAAAGAGGACTAAATACACTGGAAACAATGACGAAACTTAAAATAAAGGCAGCACAGCATGAAATATTCTTAGAAAAATGACAAAATGCAACATCATAAAGTTAATTATAACAGCTGAAAATAGACAGAAGAATGAAAATGGTGTCCTGCAACCTCAACAGACACAATGTGAAAATCTAGAAACAAGAGAGCAGTAGCAAACACACTGACAAAAAATGTTCAGACCTGCTGGATTGAGATGTTACTGCTGCTTTCTGGGTGACGGACTGGAGCAAAGCATCATCATTTTTTACAGTGTGCTGATATGGTTTCAAAATGGAAATGGTTTTAACAGCCTAGTCAGGTTACAGCCTGTCACACGGGTTAACTGACAATAGATGAGATTGCTCTCCGAGAATGGGAGACAGGGTGAGAGAGACACAGAGAGAGAGAGAGCGAGAGAGCGAGAGAGAGCGAGAGAGCGAGAGAGAGAGAGAGAGAGAGAGAGAGAGAGAGAGAGAGAGAGAGAGAGAGCAGCACAGAGATCAGATTTGCTGTCAGTATACAGACTCACCTGAACCAAGCAGGCATTAAATCCTGAGAGCTATACAGCAGAGAACAGAGGGCTTCTACATTGAAATGGATAATAAGGGTATGTGTCAATTTTGACTCTGGTATTTTTCTTTTTACAAGCTGAGGACCTTTTCTTACCTCCCTCAAGGAGGTTATGTTTTCATCCTTGTTTGTTTGTTCATTTGTCAGCAGGATTACACAAAAAAATACTGAACCAATAGGCACTAAACTTGGTGGAGGGATGGGGCATGGGCCAGGGAAGAAACCATTAAATTTTGGTGCCTATCCAGTGAAAGGGGCAGATCCAATTTTTTTTTTTTTTTTTTTTCACATTCCTTAGCGTTACGAGATTTGCCTTGGCGGAGGCATGTGCTCTACCGAGTGCTAGTCTAGTTGTGTTATTTATTGGTCTCATTTTCTGTCTTCATTGTCTTATGAAGCAGTGTGTCACACTTTCTATAGAAAGGTGCTATATACTGAATATGATCTTTACTTATTTCCTACCAGGTAACAACCAGTTTGGACACTTCAACAGGACTCACGGCTGCTGTGGGGATCAAACCTATGATCCAGGTCACCAAAATCACACTTTCGACAGCCGTTTAGTCACTTTCTTTTTTTTTTTTTTTTTTAAACTGTCCATTGTGGGTCCAAGAATGTTATCAATCCTCTCATCTAACTCTCAAAAAGCAAGTAAATAAGTGTATTTTCCCTTTTGGTATTTCTACGCAGACTATGTAACCACTAGCGCACTAACGCACCACATTAATATCTTCGTAACACAAACAACATCGGACAAATGCTAAGGTGGCATTTTTCTGTGACATTTTAAAGCTATTTTCTGATTTCACAGCTCCTGATAGGTGACCTGAACAGTTAGTTTGGGACACAGCTGTGGCCTTTTGCCTTACAGTGACAACGCCACGTATTTCCAGCACTTGTTCATGACAAAGCAATGTTTTCCTGGACATGGACACACGGAATTTTAGGCTGCAGATTTAATACGAGAAACATCACTAGCAACCAAAGTTACTAGTGATGTTGTTTTCCGAGCTCTGCACTAAAGTACAGACTTACTTGGCTTTATCTGTTAGTGGCACAAAAAGAAGATTTTTATACCTTTTTTTTTTTTTTTAAATGTCTAAAAAAAAAAAAAAACTAAAAAAAAAAAACATCTTTTAGTCACTGAAATACTACAGCAAAAATTTTCCTCCCAGGGCAAAAGTTAGATCACATTGCTAGAATATTGAGGGAAGGTGTGTGTTTGTGTGTGTGCACAGAAAGAGAGTGTGGGTTTCTGGAAAGAAAATTGATTTATTTGAAGTGCGTGCAGCAACACACACACACACACACACACACACACACACACACACACACACACACACACACACACACACACACACACACACACACACACACACACACACACACACACACACACACACACACACACACACACACACACTCTCGCAGGCAAGGGGCTAGTCTCAGCCTGAAAGAACAGGGCACTCACGTCTCATCATCACCGCTGCACCGACTGGAGCAAAGAGTCTACACAACAACACAGCACAGCAATTGGTTGAATAACTAGGGTGTGTGTCCGTGGATGTGTGTGTGTGTGTCTCAGATAAGGATGGATGGAAGCAGAGGGAAAGAGAAGAGTGACAAGGGGAATCGAAGGAGATAATTAAACAGCACTATGCCTCCTACTGCTGCTAACAAACACAGCTCAGAGCCAGTGATCTTAAACAAATCTTTAATTCAGCTCATTAATGAGAAAAGGAAACCAATGAATCTTGGTTTTTTGATCTCTTTGGGTTTTTTTAAAAATTGCCATATGGCATTAATAAGCAAAATAAATGAATAAATAGACATTTTTCTGCTCAAAATCCGGCTATTAAGCAAGTAAAGGCAAACCAGTAACGTTCATATAATAATACAAATGTATGCCTGTAATGTTGTCAGCTGAGTCTAACATCAGATGTATTCTTAGTCACACTTGATAACAGTTTTCACTGAATTCCTAGGTTGCAAATGCAGCGTTAAGCAGCTCTCTCTGCTTGTCTGCAGGCAGACGAAAGCAGCTCAGAGCACAACGGAGCAGAGCAGATAAGGCGAAAGCAACACCAGCGTTTCGCAGATCCCCTGTCGGCTCAGCTCATTACTACACACTATCACACTGTTACCACACTCTGCAGTGTCTCATACACATTTTGTGAAAACATTATAAAACCCAGCTACTGCTGAATTAGGAAATAAACAGGCCATTTACCATCAGTGCTTTGAGAATAAAGCCTCTTTGTCTGCTGTGATGTTGTCGATAAGCCTGGATTGAGGACCTTAAATGAAATAAATCTGAATAAATTCTATTTTCTGCACTTGTTCCTGAAGTGGTATTGCAGGATTAATCCTTTTACTGCAAAGCAAGGAGGCTTCACATTACCTTAACTAACCTGCAAACAATGCTGCTGTGTTGCAGATATTTTGATCTACTGTCTTCAGTGCTCTTCAGTGCCATTATGTGGTTTCCGTTCATTTCAGGTGAATGATTTGATAATCTATTAGTTTAGTCTTGAAATCTACTTTACTTTCAGAGTCTGCTAATTGATTTTCATACTAGAAATGCAGAAGTGAATGAGAACAATGGCTGCCTGCAACGGAAGAAAACATAAATAACTGCACGCACTGGAAATGAGGAAGCAAAAACTCAAAGTAAACATAATTTATTGTTAATGAGATAAAACGTTTGACTGCTAACTGTTGCTAACAGCAGCTACTGTGGCCACATTTGGTATTTACAGAATAAATAGACATTCAATTTCTCTTCATTTCCCAAGATTCTCTTCAATGAGCTGCTTTGAAGACATCCTCATAAGATGACCTGAATGTGCGGGGGAAGTGGACTACAAGAAGGAAATAATAAACATGTCTCCTGGTGTGATCATGCTATGATGTAGTGCAACAGTGTCCTGAGAGGAGAAGAGGAATAAATTCAACACTCTCACGGAAAAATTGCAAACATAAAAATAACTCGTAAAGAGGGGAGAAAAAAAAACAGAGAAAGAAAGGAAAAATATCAGTGGGGAGTCAGAGTGGTGAGTGGTTAGTAATGGACTGGTTTTCCAAAATCATCAAACTGTTTGGCCCATTAGGCCAAAGCGTTCAAATGAAGACCAACAAGCTGCCCATTAAAGGTGTAAATATGATTTAAATGCTGCATGTTGTCACAAAACTTCCTTATTTAGAAAATGGGTGTAGGAATAATCCTGGAAGGAACATCTGGAACAATCAAGCATTTTAACTCTTGAAATGAGCAATTAGTCGACGTCAGATTGGACTTTCTAGTCAAATGCAAAACAAAACCCTCTTTTTCTTGCATACACACACACACACACACACACACACACACACACACACACACACAAACACACTCGCTGTATGTGTGACCTGTCTGCTTGTGCACAGTACACTGTGTCTCCATGTGTTCACGTTGCCGCAGAGAAGGTGGGGATAACAGGAAAGAGACAGAAGACATGAAGAAGTAAGGAAGTAAGGGGAGGAAAAGAGCTGAGAGAGCATTTCACAGGTGATGTAGGTGGGCAGAACAAAGGGTTTTTTCCCTGAAAAGATAAAAGAATAAAAAAACAAACAAAAAAAACATTTATTAAAGCAGCCCTAGAAATGCAGTTTGAAGCTGATAACCAAGCGATACAGAGAGACATGGAGTGTGTCCACTAAGCCCCCAGACCCCCAACCCCCACCTTGGTGTCTACCAGCCAAGCAGTGGAACAATGGAAACCATATCCCACACTGATGCTCAGACTGACTCACAAGGAAAGCCCATCTTGTCTGTATTGATTATGTTCAGATTAAAGCAACTGCTACCCAAGCACAGTATTTGCAGTGTAATTTTATACTAGTGCTCAGAGGCATTTTTGAGCTTCATATATTTTGCCTGCTGTGAAAAACAAACCTAAAACATATGCTATGCACATGCACTTTGTATTTGCTGGCCTCCGGTATTTTCTATCCTCTCAGGAAACATTTGAAAGAATATGAAACAAGAGTTTTGTGAATGCCTCAACATCATTATCAGCACTTCACAAAAACTTGATTTTTTTTTTTTCAAAAGCTTTTCCAAAACTGAATGCACATACCGTACTGTCACCTCTCTTGAGATGGATTTTCCTCCCAAAAAGTGGTGTTAATCAGTCTGCCGCAGGCTTAATGAAAATTCTGCGCTGTGCACTATAAATGATCATGAACCCTGCTGTGATTTAGCTGCCGTTTCCTGGCCAATCACCTGAAGTTAACCTGATGTGCTCCAAGCAGACACACATTACACTCCTGCAGTTACAGTCCAGCTCTCAGAGCTAGTATCTGTTTTCTTATTGTTTTGTACTTAGGCTCATTTAAACATGATTATTTAAAAGGATGCCTCTCCTTTATGTTTGTATCACACCCACTCTCTGAGCTTGGCACGTTTTTAAATGTTCCCACTATTTCTGCTGTAGTATTTTTTTGTTTTGCAAATGAACAGTGACACGATCAGCTCGCATTGCATCTGTGTGTAGCTAAAGCCAGGCGAGTGAATGTTCAATTACCATCCCATTAGCATAGCATTAGCACAGCAACAAAACGCCGCAAGACTAATAGGGGATGGATATGATACTCTACATCTGAAAAGAAGCTACACTTTCCCTCCTCGCACTCTCTATCTCCATTTTCCTTCTCTCCCTCTCTCCTCCCCAATAAGCAATCAAGACAACAACAGGCTGTGTTCAAAAAAACAAAACAAAACCAGTCTCCTCCTCCTCTTCTGTTTACTTTGGCTCTTCGCACACAAACGCAAACACACCCTGAAATAAGCAAACAAAGCCTCAAGAATCAAGGAGGACTACGAGGACGGATGGAAGGAAGAGAGGAGAGGAGAAATGAAGAAGGGAAAGAGGGAGGGAAAGGAAAATGTGCAGTTCTTTGTTACCAGAACCACTGTTCACTTCTAGCCACTTCCATTAAAGAAAAGCTTGTCTGTATGTCTGCCAATGTTTGTGTGTGTGTGTGTGTGTGTGTGTGTGTGTGTGTGTGTTTGTCTCCAGACACTCTGCTTATTAAGGCAGTGTGTTAGTAGGTGACCTTGCGCAAATGAACACCCCTTCAAGAACAGGCCTGAATGCTTTGTATTGATCTGATTTATTCAAGTGTGTATCGTGTCTGTAGTAATGTGCTCATGTGTGTGCGTAGCTGTGTGTATATATTTGTTTATGCAAGCAAGAAATGGGTGCGTGCACTACATATAATTATGTATGGAAGAATTTTTGTGTGTTTTATGTGCGTAGCCTGTGGCTGTTGGAAGGTAAACTGAGCTACGTCTGTGAGAATGGACTGAGAGGAGGACGAGTGTGTGTGTGTGTGTGTGTGTTTGTGTGTGTAGCAGACGTCAAACCTCAATGCCAAATGCCCCTCTCTCCTCCCACCTCACCTCTTTCCTCCCCCCAGCCCTCCTCAGGGTCTTATTGTCCCTAAACGTTCATTAAAGGGCTAATAGTCTAATTTAATCTACAAACCAGCCAATTTCTGTTTGACTTTTGCAGGTTTCTGTAGAGTATAATGATAAAGTATAATAGTATTCATTATCAAGTGATGTAGGAATTATTTTGATTGGTTAACTGATTAATTCTATGCCCACAGCAAGCCCCCAGAGCTCAAGATGTAATCTTTCAATTCCTTGTTTAGTCTGAACAACGGGAATAAAACACGGAGGGATTCCCTCTGTAAGTGTGTGACAAGGAGAAATTGGTTTTGCCTTTTGAGTTTTGCAACTTCCCTTTAAAATACTGGGACAGTTTTTCCGGTGTGTTCTTGAAGAGGAAACTTGAGAATTTTTGATCAGAAAATACCTGATTACGTAATCAAAGCCTAATTCGAACCACCGCAAACTGCTACATCAACAAGAACGTGAAAGCCCAAGGGCTGTAAGATGAACTGAGTCAGGCCAGAGAGAGAGTCACTTTCTTCTGCCATGTCTGCCAGCAGGTTGCAGCAATTTCAAAAACTCAACAGAGTTGTTTTTGCATTCATGTTTCTACAAAATGATTTGTGGTACGATACAAAAAAACCTACTGTAAGAGACAGAGCTATATAATACGTGACAAAGGCAGAGACATCAGTGTAATGACAGAGTGTATAAATGAGGTGAGGACAAAAAGCGAAAGTAGTTTGATGGAGCAGGAGACAAAGGAGGAGCTCGCACGTCTGGAGAGTTTAATATTTGATCGTCTGACCCACTCCCCCTGAGGAGAAGCTCCAGCAAGCAAGAGATGCAGCATCAATTTACATCCCCCAGCCTCCCAACAAAACGCCTCAACAACCACAGACCATAAGACGTTGCCGTGGCAACGGCTTTCGCAGCCTGTCGGCAAAGCACCCCGTTGGCAGCACATTAATGAAACGAGAGAAAGAGGAAGAGGAGGAAGGAAGGGAGGAGAAATACATGGGGGGAGAGGAGGGTACAGAGGGAGCGATGAATGATAAGGGGGGTCGGAGGTGGAGAGGAGGAGAGAACGTGAGAAAAAGGATGGAAGGAGATGAGAGAGAAGGAGGAGGAGAAGAGGAAGGAAGGTGGCTGGCCTGAGCAAGAAACAAATCAAAAACAAAGAAAGCACAGGAAGCACACGACCCTTAAAACGCTCCTGACACGAGGCAGCCTGATCTCTTCAAAACCAAACTCATACGAGAGAGGCAGTTGTATGAGTTTGCATTATTATACACATGGAAAAAGGTCTTCTCCCCACTGCTGCTCCATTTTATAATTTCAGTAGATTTACGCAGAGCAACAAGACTGCAAAGGTGATTCATGGCTTTGAGTCTCATAATTTGTTCCCAGAGACAAGAAACACAGGATGGAAATTACTGACTACAAAGGCCATTTTTTCCTGGAAAAAAACAAAACAAACAAACAACAAACTATGTTGACTTTAACAATGAATTGACTAGACAAAAGTTAAACACTGCTCTTTTGTTCTCGCTAAAGTGATGGCTAGCTTTATAGAAAAAGGTATCCCAAGTGTCATGATTGGTGGTTGCTAGGTTGCTACATGACCTGGCAAAACCAAGTTGACACGACATGCATGTGAGGAAAGATGATTCGTGGGTCCATGAGTGTCTAAGAAATATAAGATGGAAATTATTATGTGTTAGGAACAATATGGAGCAAATAGTGGTGATGGAATGTCTAAAATCTAAATCTAGCCTTCAGTTAAGCTGCTGACACTGAGAGGCCTCAATGGGGAAGGCTAGTATCCCAGAATCCCTCTCACCCCTCACCCTTGTCTCCCTTCACTAAAACCACTCACCGAATGGCTCCTCTCCATGTCTCACTAACAATGCCCCGACACCGAATCTAAACTTCACTTAGAGTGAGTCCTCAACATCACATCCAGTGATTTCCACCCTCACCATCGATCCGGGACAAAAGGCTAATGACAAGTGTACCTGCATTAGTATACCTATGTAGCAGCGTGTTGACTGTGATCTCCGGTAATTAAATGAAGAGTAATTAAAGCATTAAACGCAAAAAGATTCAGATAATAGCTGTGTATTTTAAGTTGCTGTGAACAGTATTTTGCTTTGAGTTGCCCTTCATTGTAATGTGTTTGTCATCTCGCCTGGTTTAACAAGGGTTACACATCCCGTTGCGCGCCCGCCCTACCTCCCTCCCTCCCTCCCTCCTCTCTCGCTTGCAGGCACCTGAGCTGCCAGCAACTGTTCTCAACAGAGAGAAACCATATGTGAATGAACGCACACATATACAAGCTTCTCCATCAACACAAGAGAGTCTCCATCTGGTGTGCGTGTGACAGAGGGTGTCCCAGCAAACCCCAACACACCCACCCTGTTATATCCTATAAATAGAGAGCATCATCTGCAGCCAGCCTCTCCATCTCACAGCACAGTTTAGCCAAGAAGGGGCTTCTAATGAGGTGAAACCTTAAATCAACCTCCAGGGCATAAGCGCCAAGATTAGAATTTGTCAGAAAGTCAGAGCTGAAGTGACAAAGCAGGAAGTAAAAATCAAACACGAGGACCGATTTGTCTTTTTTGTTTTTAAGGGTAAAGGTCATAAAACTCAAACCAGAAGAGAATAAACATTCCACGCTTTTAAACTACAACTCACTTTCACACTTTCTGTAGCAACTGGATTATTATGTTGAACTAAGCTTTGTTTTTTTTAGTGTCCTGCTGGTATTTGATACAGAGTAGAGCTGGTGTGACATGGTACAATATGATTCACAGTTCAATACAACATTATGCCTTTTACTCGTGAAGACAGATCGCTCTGCCCTGAACGAGTTGTTTTTCTCACTCACAGCTCAAAACTAATTTTGCTTGGCGTGTGTGTCTGTGTGTGTAAATGAGTGAAGTGTAGTGTGTATGACAAGTTGACTGGGTTGTCCAGTAATTGGCAATGGGAACTGCACCAACTATTTCAAAGAGTGTGTGGTGGTGTGTGTGTGTGTGTGTGTGTGTGTGTGTATGTATGTGTTTGTGTGGGTCTGCATTTTTGTCACAATTGGTTGTGAAAAAACTCATGTTGGATAAACTATTATGAAATATTACATTAAAATAACATCAGTTATTATTTCTTAAGTGACACAATATGTGTACGAATAAATTTAAAGTATTATAATAATATCAAAAATATTAATAATATTAGTTCTATAAGGGCTACTTAACAGTGGGTCTGTTCGTACATTATTTCCAGTACCACGGTAGAAACCCACAGGAAACGACATAAAGGTCCACGTTCCACTTTCATAAAAGCAGACTTTGTGCTTTGAATAATAACAGCCTGTTTGATCTCACTGACAGCAGAACAAAGCCCGGCACTGATGGACATGTCAGGGTTCTGGTGACCTTTAGGTGTGTCTGACAGTTCAAACACACCGACGAAGATCAAACACAGGCACCACACACATGCATAAAGGTGACATGGGTAACTGCTTGAAATAATTCATTTTGGCACATTAGTGTGATTACTAATAAGGACACCGACCTCTGCACTGCATTTTTATGGCTCATGGTTTTTGGTTGTTCCTGATTTGTGCTCATTTTTAAAGGAATAGTTTGACATTTTGGAAAATGCGCTTGGTCGCTTTCTTGCCGAGAGTTAGATGAGAAAACTGATAGCACTCTCAATAGCACTATTCTGTGCAGTCAGTGTGAAGTTACAGCCAGCAGCCAGCTAGCTCAGCTTCGCTTACGGGCTTGGAAACTGAAGAAAAACAGCTAGCCTGACTCTGTCCCAACTTAAAGCTCATTATTAACTTATTACATCTCCAGGGAGACTCCAGGAAGTGACTGGCCCCAACTAATTCTTGGCAAGTAAGCAAAAGTGTGTTTTCCCAAATATATTCCTTTAATATTCACAATAAATACTGATTATTCAATTTGTTTAATATAAAATGATAAATAACATGCAACCCAAGCTGTAATCAAGTTGTTGATGTTATTAAAGTTAATTATCAACACTGAAACAAAGAATAATTCAAAATTGTTCAGGATATTTTTCTGCTTTGATGCCTTGTGTAGCCAAATAAGGGCGTAGTGGCGGATGTTGCTGTCTGCCCCAGTGTTTTTATAGACATTGCCACTGGAAGGGGGTGCCAGAGTTGAAGATTTTACAGTGCCGTGCACTGCTTTTCTAATAAGCATGATGTAAAGCTTCAGCATCTCTGGTATAAGCCTTTTTGAATTTCTTGCAGTGAAGGATGGTAGTAGCATCAGAAGGCTAATGAAGAAAAACAACAGGTTTTCCTCCTTAGTAAAGACAAAAGAAGAGGGAGAAACGGCAACAACCTAATTACCGTGGCATTTATGGGAAATTATGCTCTTCATCTTGAGAAAAATTGATACAAACAATACCTGTGCTGTAAGGTAGAGGCGACCTATCCCCGTAATTACAGAAGACTATGATTATTTGTGGCTGTTTCACTGATGTTGACTGCTGTCACATGTCAAGGTTTAAACGTTTAATACGTCTCTTTACTGTGTTCTACTATGGCAAATGTATGGATCTGATTTGTGACAACCAACAAGTCCTCCAACCTAAACGGCCTTTTGTCCCTATCCTCACATACGAACTATACGAGCATACCAGCAGAGGGCGTACTGGACCTTTGTTGTCATGGTAGCAATAACAAACATCCACTAAAGGCTAAGGAAACGGTCACAGTTTTGATAGGTTTAGGCACAAAAACTACTAGGTTAGGTCGTGGTTTGGGTTAAAATAAGTACTTCCTTAAGGTTAGAGGACCTTTGTCGTCATGGTTACAATAATAAACATGTGGAATGGTAATGGATAAATGACCTATGCTGGCGTTTTTTTTTTTACAGGAGGACAGTCTTGTGACAACATACACTGTAGTTGCCCTTAACATTTGGTTTTGCTCCAGTGCGACAAGCATAATGAATTGGCCCAGACTTACATTAAACACACCACTCGTCTCTCAGCCTGAGTGTTTATTCCTTCCATCTTGGTTCCCATCCTTCCTTCTGGCAGTCCTGTAATCCTGGCCATCAGCCTTCTCTGACAGGAAATCAAACCGGATATGACACGCTAATTGGAGCCTTAACCTCGCTCTCTGAGGAGAAGGAGATGTTGTGATCTTGTCTTGTCCCCAAATATGAAGTCAGCTTATGGCAAAAACTGCTCTTGTTGGTCTATAGGCTTGACATATCTGCAGGACTTTGAAATGTGAATACAGTGAATGTTTTGCATTGAATACATTCATTTTAAAGTCATATATGTCTTCTTCATCCCTTACTTTAGCCATAGTCATAATTTAGAAATATTGTTTATATAAGTATTATATTGTTGCTATTTTGCACTTACCAGCGCATACTTTAATGATTTTTGGTCATACTGAATTACATGTGTTTGCTGTTTCTTGTTGCTTTGCTCTTTATTAACACATCTTACATAACATATTCCAGTATTTTATTATTAAATTTTTGGTCATTTTTGTTGAAATTAAGATTTTTCTCACAATTCTTTTTATTGCGTTAATAATTAATTATTTACTGTTGTTAGGATTCAGTTTACACATTGAGATTATTAAAGTCTCATTTTATATTATTTGTTTCTCTTTTTGTTCTTTTAATTTTTTGTCTTTCTTGTCATCTTTGTCTCTTCATTTTCCCCCCTGCTTTACCTTTCCTACCAGAAACTCCCACTCTGATTGGCTGTTGAAGATTTGAATTTTCAAACAGGGATCAACCCCTTTTTTTTTTCTTGCCCCCGCCAACATATGCAGTCTATCACTCACACACACACACACACACACACACACTCACACACTCAGACACTCACACACACACACACACACACACACACACACACACACACACACACACACACACACACACACACACACACACACACACACACTATTCTTGTTGTCAGTTTCTTACTTCTTGGGCTTTTTCATTCCGCTCACTGACTTTATCCCACTGTTCCCATACTTCAAAAAGAGTAACTAAGGAATATAACAGTACACATAACCACAGAGACAAATCCTTACCTACCCCGTGTGAATTAGTGATGATCTTTGATGTGATAATTACATCAGGAACAGATGTGGAAACCGAGTAAACCAATGTTCTCCACATGGCACAGTTTGACCAGATTCAATCCAGTTACAGGCTGCTGTGCCCTGATTATTGTTGCTAAAGTGACTCACACAGATGCTAATGCAGGCACATAACCACACACAAATGAATGCAGCCATGTGTTCATATATTAGCTCTGAGTTAAGGGATGAGCTTAATGTGCTTTTAACAGGGCAGTTTATTGACCTGCTGCCTGGCTGAAGTTATTACGAGGGAGTGGCAGAAGCTGAGAACAGACAAAATCTCTGATCACAGATAAACAATTCTAATGAACAAAAAGCTCATCATGTGGTGCTGTTGTGTTTTTATTGCATGGCTGTTAGTGTCTGCAAATTATAATCCCATTTTTCCCATGGGATTATAATTTAGAGCTGCATAATTTACCAAAAGGGTAGGAGAGAGGACACAAGAAGGTAGAGGGAAGGAGAGATGAGGCGAGGGAAGGCACAAAGGACTAACTGCGAGCAAATATCAGGGAGTACGAGATCAATTTATAAAAGCAAGACAGAAAAAAAACAAAAGTCCTCCAACCTGAAATAGCGCCCCTATGGGAGAAAGTGTGTCGGACCTTTGTCGTGATGGTTATGATAATAAACTTACCAAATGTTCCAGGCAGTGAACCCGACCTTTTTTGTCATGGTTACAATAATAAATACGCAGTTAAGGTTGGGGAACAGTCATGGTTAAAAGAAACAAAGATGATTATTGGTTTCACACAGGACAGTTTTCCCGTGGGCCCATTCCTCCTTCTAAAATGGACTTTGTCGCTCTTTGTACCACGTCACCTGACTTCCTCCTCTGCTCCCCTCGTAATTACTGCAGCCACTGGAGGTCGCCTAACAATAAAACATAACAATAGGTCGAACAAGCAGCTGGCACAGTCGAACCTACGGGCCCATTCTGTACAGGAGGACTCAAAAAAAAAAATAACAAGCTGGTAAAACAAACCTGCTATAGAAGCAAAAGAAAGGCCTGAAACTACTGAGACATGTTAAGTTTTTGATAACAAAATCAGTCTAGGAGTTATACTAGCTAGTTTGTAACATAAATGTATAATTTATAACAGAGTTAAATATCAAAATGAATCAAAATTGATTCAAAACCTGATATGGTTGTGTGTCCCTAGTTCGACTCCCAGCCGGACGGACCATTTACTGCATGTCACTCCCCTCTCTCCCTGCATTTTCTGTCCACCTTCAAGGCTACTGTCAAATAAAGGCATAAAACTCCCCCCAAAATATTTAAATATTTATGATTGAACATAATAAAAAACTACGGTGAAGGTAAAAAGGTTAAAAAAAACAATCAAAGTTTAACAGATATTTTTGGCCACTTGGGGGCAGCAAAGTAAGCTTTAAACATATAACTTACATATTATCACCTCAAAAACATGTTACAGTTAATGTTTTAGCAGTTGTCTATTTAAACATCTAGTAGACACAGAGCACGCATTAGCATTCATTTGGAGTAGACTTTGTGTCCACCTTAGGACTGTTAAGTTCAATATTCACTCTCCCCTTAGCTCCCTCCTCCTGAGGGAAATATCTGAATCTTTAGCTGCTAAATGCTTCACTGCATTCCCCAGCTAGTCGCTAACTTCGTCTGATGTTTACTACTGGGCAGGTAGCGTACAGCCAGTTAATCAAAACTTTTTCACTGAAAACAGCTGCCTGATGTGTCTGGAAACCAGGTTGCTGAGACTAGTAAGTGTAAACAATAACAGTAAAGTTGCTGCTCCAAAATCAAAACAGTATGCTGAAAGATGCTAAGATGCTCCCTAGAGTCGGGTGATAATTCTCTGTGGGTTTGTTACTACGAGCGATAAATTTCACATTACACATATTGAAGTCATTTGATCCATTTTTAACATTAAGATACCGATTAGTGCAGCTTTAATTATATGTCAAATGTAAGTGATTCTATACGGCAAAGTAGCAACCCCACAAAAAATAAAACAACAACCAGACAACTGTCATAAGGTTCTGGTTCTTATATTAAGCTCTGATTGGTGTGTGCATATATACATAACCTTTTTCTCCATCAGATCCCTGACAACTTTTAAACAGTCGGAAGAGCACAGCTGAAACACAAACACATGACAATTGTCATGTGACATAATTAGTATGGTTCTAACTTTGGGAGATAAATGAGTAGGACTGCATTGTTTACAATAATGAGGTGAGAAAGAAATGAAGCAAAAGAAACAAAAACAAAAAACAAAAAAACACACATTCAGTCTTGTACCACTGATAACACCAGAACCCTCGGTTCTCTTGTTATATTTAAAGGCCAGTCTGCCTTTCTCTGTCTCTGTTGCAATAAATGACTCCAGTGAAACTTCTGGCAGAGATTCAGACCTTGGAAAGGAAAACACACAAACGCACGCATGCTCACACTAGACCACTTTGTTCCGCTCCACTGCTCTGATCAAATCAGTGTTGGGACCAACTAGGAGGTAACCATTTATTTCTGACCTCAGTTTGACAGAGTAACACAAACTTGCTTTAGTGAACCCTCTGAGAAGTGGGGCGGGAATCACCAGAGTGCTCCGATTGCACAAAGATAACTCAGGGAGGGAAATTAAATGCTTATACATCCCGACTCCAGCTGGCTTGTCCACACTTGGTAACCAATTTAACAGGCAGGCCTGGTCACGACAGTCAGCGGCACAGCAAATAAACTCATGTTTCCGCAATAATATTTGGTTCTGAACCACTGTAGCTGACGATCTAACCACTGACACGCTAGCCAAACGGGAACATGCTAGTACTAGTCAGTCACATAGAGCTCTGAGCTTCTCTCTACCTTCTCTGAACTGTGACATTTACTCCCCACCTGGTATTTTGTTCTCAGGATTAGACATCATTTCAGTCAATAAAGTTTTACCGAAGAGGGGAGAAAAGCTCTCCAAGCAAACAAACCTGCTAACTCCTTTCAAATTGTCAATGAGCAGGCATGTTAGCTTGGTAGCTAATAGAACAATAAGTTGACACAATTAATTGAAACCATGAACGCCTGTCTCATAACTGTCCGCAAGCCATTGGTCTTTTTTACAATGCCATTTACTATCCTCTGGTGATTTGTTCTCAGGATTGTACATAATTTCATTCAACTGAGTTTTACTCAATAGGGGGAAAAGGCTCTCAGAGCAAATTACCTTGCTAACTGCTTTGTTAGCTTGGTCTCTAAGGGGAATCAATAAGTTCACATATTATATCTACAGTAACACTTAACCCCAAATTAGCCTCTAATCATCCTGTTTGCATGTAATTTGACCTCAGCTAAAAACTAGAATATAATGATAAGCCAAAGAAATGCCCATCAATGCGAAAATGGGTAGTTTAAAACTGTTCAGACAATTCAACTGTTTTCTTTTTTGGTTTTAAATTTCTACAGCAGTGGGTATTTAATAGGACAGTTTTTTCTAATTATGATCACATATGGTTTAAGTCTAGGCTTGCATTTGGAAGCACTAGACCGTTAGGAAATTCGTAAGAAATCTGATATAAATAATAGGTGGGTGACTCATCCATTTTCCAACAGGTTTTAGCCTGTTTTTTTGGGAAACATGTAAATAGCAGCATGTACACACAGCTGCCTCCTTGGACTCCCATACACAGCGTCTTAGACAGTGAAAGAGCTTCTCTGCAGCAGACTCAGAACATGTGCAGGTTAATGATCTGTAACAGTGTGGATATTAACAATTTTAACCAGTGATGGTCTGGCCTTGTGCACTGCAGTAATGTTATAATTCCCTCCATTATCTGTCCTAACAGCTAACCCTGATGACATTGCACTGAGTGTACAGAACATTTTACTGAGCAGCTGAATCCCAGTCTCCATGAAGGGGACATGTACTGTCCTCTACCTGGAGAGGATAAATCTTCAGTAAACTGACATTGACAAAAGGACACTTTCAAAGGACTTTTTACTTTCAAAGCTGTTGCAGGCAGTTTCGCTGGCTGGCAAACTGTACGTGTTGGAGTGGGAACTGTGTGAAACATTTTATAAGATGGTGTCAGTAAAGTACATCCAATGAGCTCATGTTTGCCAAGCTGAGCTGCTCTATAACGCTTTATTCTGCACTTAAAAGAGGCATTTGGTTTTAAATAAAGTCTGTATTTTACCCTTACAGAAACAATGGGTTTCCCATGTCTTAGACCATTAACTACAAAGTGGGTCTATTTATATTAGACCCAGTTTGTCTCAGACCCTATTCTGTTTTCCATTTTAGTTGGATTTTCTATATTTCAGGCAGCTTGTGGTTACAGTTCATTTAAGTATAGTTAATAAAATTGCAGATTTGAAAGATAACTAATACATCACATTAAATTTTAATTACCTAGATTTTTTTTGATTGCAGTACATCATGGTGATGGGGTTGCCCGTTTGGTCACTGTTCTATTCAACTCTAAAGTCAACATTAAGCTGTCCTGGTTGGTCCTGCTTTTTGATAGGGTCAGTACCTTTTTACCACAAGATAACAAGCAAATTTGCATTTCCTTTCAAAGCACCAATACTTTGTTGTTGTTTTTGTTCTGGCTTTAATTTCTTAAAACATACAGCAGCTTATCATATAGCAGAGAAGAATGAGCTCAATGTCTTACTCAAAGAAACGCTGACAGGATACCTTGCTGTTAAAGGACATATTCTGGCCTTGACAAGAACTGAATCGTTTAAGTTTAGAGCTCCCTGTGCCTCTTAAATTCAGTTAGAAGTACTACTAATGTGGTGAATCCACTGATAGAAAGCAAAAGCCATCTATTGTTTATAGAACTCATCCCATATTTAGATGTTGCAGGTGTGCAAATGTGTGTCCACCAATTTACATCTACTTTGTCCTTGAGCAAGAATCCAAACCACCAATATTCAGATGTTATTAAAAACCTGAAGTGTGGTCATGGTCTCCTGATGAAGTTATGGTCCACTTGTGTCCTCTGCCATCATACAAAAGGACAGAGGTAAATCTGTCTTACTGTAGGATTAGAGTCAGCCAGTCCACTGAGCACGTCCTTTCCCCACACCTCACACACCTCGCGCTTCTTTCTTATATTCCATCTTATTTGTTTCCATGACCACATTTCTGCCTTTCACTTTCCTCTCCACTCTCCATCTCCACCTATTTGTCTTTCCATACCCGTTTAACCTTCTCCCTCTCTGTACCTGTGCTCTTCATGCTCTCTCTACCTGCTTTATCCCACTTTCTCTGTTACCTGTCTCATTTTTTTTTTCGTTCAACATCTTCATTCCGTTTGTCCAGTCTCTCATTTTGTTTCAATTCAGTTCAAATATTGGCACGAGAAGAAAGAAATCAATGCTGCGAAAGCATTTAAGTACAGTACTTCAACTGATTCAACTTCATAGGTATTAACGGGAAGAATTAAAGCTGCTTGAAGCATCGTTGTTGAAGCTCCATTATTAAACTTTGATAAGACAATATGACAACACGTAGCATCTGATGTCTCAAAGTTAATGTGGTCATATTTTAATGGTTTAAACATATTTGCAACTGCTGTGAAGGCCTGACTTCAAATTTAATCCAATAAAAACCCAAACTTCTTTTTTCACATCACATTTCAAATCACATCTTTGCACTGACATTTAACAAATCATCAAATATTTTGAAACCGCTAATAGTAACGTCCGAGTTGTCCATAACCTCACATTTCTTTTATTTGAACAAAGCTAATTTCCTTCATGCAAATTTCTCCTCTCCTCTCCTCTCCTTACTTGTTAACACAGAGACCCCTGAAGCCATTTTTCTCTTTAGGCAGTCACACAATCACTCCCTCCACCACCACCACCACCACTGGGGCCATCACATAATAATCCCTCTCTTTCTATCTATTCCAGCCAGCCAGTGTGTGATGATATTAGAGCTTCTCTTCTCGGCTCAGTCAAGCTCCAGAAACCCACAGCTCCATTCTGGCCCATTACCCAGACAGCAATTGTTTCTGCACTGGATGACTGCGTAAGGCTCACTGCCGTGCTACAAGTGAATTATCACAGCCTCTGACAGCAACACCAGAAAGCTAGTATTAAGAAACGTTGATATTTGCTTTTTGGTTTCTTGAAAATGAAGGAAATGTATAATAAGATAATAATTATAACACTGGGAATATTAAAACGTACTTACTAAGTTTATCCAGTTGTTTTAGAAATCTAACAACTGATAGTTTTACCATATCACATGGTCTTCATCAGTGGAAGGAGTAAGCTCAGGTGTCATGGATATGTATCTCCCTCATTCTTTGAAGCCAACATGATCCAGAAGTCTTAAAAGTGGATGAAATCATAACAGTGACTGAGCTCACTGAGCAAACTATCTGTTTACGAAGACTGTGTGATTCGCCTGAAAGCTGAAAAAGATACTTGGTGGAGTTGGGATTTTAAAAAATTTTTTAGACAAACTACTATTTTCAAGGTCAAGAAAGAACCTTCATGTTAAATTACTGATCAATTCAGAGTCTTATTCTCCCACATCTTGAACAATTCCTCCAGCTGTTCGGTGCATGCTGTGTATGGTTTTACATTAATGAACGACATAATAATTTGAAAAACACAAATTTAATGTCAAACCTAGCTTTGCAGGTTAAAAACACACTGCATCGTAGTGATAACAATGTCTACAAGGTGACATGCTTGTGAGGAATTATTTTCTTTAAAAAACCTCTATTTCTTCCTGTGGGAGTCAGATGACTGACAGGAAAAGACGCATAATGTAACACAGCACTAATAGAATAGTGCTGTGAAAGAATAGAACAGTCAAGACCAAAAAAAAAACCAAACTGATAATAAAAATCTATTTGAGGCCTCATATGTGCCTTAATGGATTATCTCGGTTACTATACTAGTGGGTGGAGACCATTTGTAATAACAAAAAGCCATTTATGTTGTTCTTTAATCTGTTTGGAGAGAAAAGTCAGTGTTATAGAAGCTGACAAAGTAACAAAAGGTTCTGTTTACCTGATGCTGTAGCACTTTCCAGCAGCCTATTTGATTGCTACCTTGCGACAGATAGTAGTAGTAAAACTGGGTATGATGGTAATCAACAGAATATACTTGGGTATGCACTTTAATTCAGGCATTAAAATTTTATTTATGTCCCATTAATCAGACAGTAAGACCTCATACGTGCATATATTACAGCAAAATCATTAAAATTTCTTCAACTTAAGCTATTTATTATTCTTTCTCAAAAGAGGTTCAGAATTCAGAATTTATATCAGATCACAGTTCAGCTGCAGCCACAATTAATCTGAAGCCAGTGAAGAGGTTTTAGAGTTAATCAAGCCTCTTGATTTGTGCATTATTGATTGGAGTCCTGGAAAGGTGGCTCTGTGTGCGCGCACACACCTGACAAATGTTCGGGAACCTCTCTGCTTGGACACTGATAAAAATGTTCGAAACCTCCCGGATTTTCTTCCTCCTGATCCAAACAGAAAAGATTGTCGCTACCGCTCAGCATCTTTTATATAACCTGGCCATCAGACTGATCAGAGAGAGAGGAGGGTAGAGAGATAATGTTCTTTTGTTCCTGTCCACCCATCCCAGTTACATAATTCACCAGTTAGGACAAGGAGACACAGATTAGATATGGAGATATGGAGCAAGAGCAAATTACGTCTAATACTTAGTAAGGATATTTTACAATTCTGAGACAAAAAGAACATAAAGGTTCAGCAAAATACTCAAGGAATCGAAGTTTATCATCAACCCAAAGTAGCAAAAAATGTTTGCATAATATTACGGCTGTTCAAGGTCGAAATATTTCCTAGTTAAAAAGAAGATCTTTGCGACGTTTTCTTTTTTTTTTACGGTTAGTAAAATGTATCTGAAAATAAATTTGGGTTTGAATGAGCAGCAAAAATGTAAAAGCAGATGTTTCCATGACACAGTAACCTGTTTAAAAATGGCGGTAGGCCAAGACTTCATGTTTTCTCCAAAACCGATTTTGAGGTCCACTAAATTTCTTTGCTCTTGTTATGACTTTTGTGTGGGCGGACCAGGAGGCAGGTTATGTCTGTAACTGAGTTGAGGATAGAATTTTCCAAGCATGGGAGAATTTATAGTAAGAAAAAGAAGCACGATGAAATAGTCCTCCCTCCCAGAATTCATTACAGATTTATCTGAAATTCCTATAGTTTGCAGCAAGTCAGATGAAAACCTCTGGACAACGCAGATGGACAAATATAGATAGAAATAGACAAATATATCGATCCCACTACCTCTACAACCATGGAAATCTATGAACATAAACACTAAAATGAACTTTCCATTTGTGTCTATCGCCTGCACTGATTTACAAAACTGTGATCTGAACATTTTTCTGATATACGGTCAAAAGAATCAGTTTTAAGTATAAATGACTGTGCCGTGAAATGATTGTGGAAATTGTGTCTCAGTTTGGGCTGAAGTGGAACCTGCTTTCCTGCTGCAGTCTGCCAAACACTTGCAGCAAGCACAGGCACATCTCCCTACCCATATTAACAAAGATCCCAAGTAAGACAGAAGCAAGGCAAAGAGCAAGGTGGAGATGGGAGAAAGAAGAAAGGTGACAAAAGGAACGGAAAGAAGAAGTGAACAGAGAGTGAAAGAGGAAACAGTGAAAGAGAGAAACACGACAGACAGAGAGGAGGGACGTACCAACCGTCCTGTCAAAACAGGACAGAGCACTGATCCATCCTAATGAGCACAGCACAATGGAAGTATGGGACTGTGAATTATGCAACACAGGCTTACAACTATGAAACAGTGACGATGAAACACTATGAACAGGCATGTTGGGAGATCATCACTGTCGTCATGTAACTCTTCCCTTTCCAACAGGCCCGAGGCACCAGCGTAAGAGATTCCTTAGCAGGAAGTCACTGCTGGGAACATGAACTAACTAGGAGAAAACTGGGGAACAGTGAAGCCAGAAAAAGCAGTTAAATGAAAATTATATAATGCAATATATCAATAGTGATAGTGATATCACTCCACCCTAATTATTCAAACAATTCTGCAGTTGAACATCTTTGAATAACCAATGATTTTGTTCATTAATTCAAGACAAAATAGTTTCAGATGTTAACTATGCCACAAAGTCACCAAAAAATAAACCGCTAAGAAACTGTGATAGAATATTTTAATCTTAAACTTGATTTACTAGCTTTGCCCTGAGCTTTTGACTATATACCATGGTGATCAAAAGCCCCAGAAAATGCTAGTAAGTGAACCTTGTGTTTAGAAAATGATAGAGTTATGTTTTCACAGGTCAAGAAGGAATCTCAATGGTAAAACTAAGGCTGGCTCTTCAAATACGAAATTAATGGACGAAAACACCTGCAAAAACGTTGTCACCTTACTTATTAAATTTCATGCAGTCGAACCACTCAAAAGCTAACAAGGGCCATAAATAATCATCAAAAATCAACACTGCAGTTACATATCTAATTTGTAATTTTTTCTTTTTGTCCAATCAGTCATTTTTTAAGCGAGAAGACACATATCTGGGAAAACACCTGCATTTCTACATTAAACAGTACAGAGCTTGACTTTCTTTCTCTGCCAGGCTTACAGCTGCTGTGGGACATCACTGTAGCAGCGTAACCATAGCAACACATATGACAGCGGCTATGTAGCCATAGTAACAGCCAGACTAGCATCAGCGGGAGGTGCCAGCTACTCATTTTCCACGTCTACACTTCCACATCACAGCAAGAGCCGGCAGCATGGTGATGATGTCACACAGCCTCGCTGTGGATCCAGAAAGAGGTGGCAGGAGAAGCGGAAAGAAAGGGAAGGGAAAGAGGGTGGAGAGGAAAAGAGAGGGAAGAATATTTGGCATAGACACACACAGACACGCACGCACGCACGCAACACACACACACTCTTGTGACCCTAACCCTGTACATGTGTGTGTCATAAATGACCTGCCGCTGCAGCCCGCGTTAATCTCCTCACTGTGGTTTCATACAGCCGAGTGCTGCCACTGCAGAGCGACGTCAATACACAGCAGAGCTCACAATCAGCATCCATCAGCAGTAAACCTCCACATCCATCATCCACCGTTAGCATGTAAACCTCTCATCCACTGGCAATAAACGCTCACAGGGTCAGCCAACTCTGCTCACGGGGGAGCTGCTAAAGACTCTTCCTATTACATTTTAATGTGTTTGACACTTTGGTTATATGTTTCCATCTTTGGTGCTCAGTGCTTATCGCTGCATTGCTTCTGCACTCCCCAGCTGTCAATCAAACAGTGAGAGTGGGACTGTGTAGTCTTGCTCCCTGGTTTTCTGCGGGTTAAGATCGAGTCTCTGTGGGTCTTTTCTATCGCTCTTCATCCATGAGGCCTCGTGTCTGATGCCAAACAAGTTCCAAGTTCCAGTGTATATGTCAGCTTATAAGTAACAAGAAATTACAGCACAGAGGTTTGAGGTAATTTAAAAACACTGATGAGTTGCTTTTTCAACTGTAGAAATCCCATTCAGTATGTGTCTTGGTCATAATGCTTTGGTTATGTATCAAGTTTTTTTTTTTTTTTTCCATTTATGTTTACATTAGAAAAAATACTATCAACCGATATATAATTATTGTATCTTTAAAAACTCCTGAAGTTGGGACACTTGAGGTTAATATAAACAAGAAATGATCCCCCACTATTGGACCAACCATGTATAAGTTTATTTAGGGCAATGTCTCCTTGTCAGTGGCTAAAAAATACAATGATGCAGAAAAAGAGTCTTAAAATATACTGAAAATGTGTATTAATAATTATAACAGACAAGGCGATTGTTTTCCTAACCTTAAACTAGGACATAATGATCTCACTATCACAGACCTTTGCAGATATTGTTTATTTTATGCAGTGACAAAGAAAATGAACGTCAGCTGACCCCAGCAGCCTGTTATTTGAGCCTTTGTAGAATACTTGGCCTCCACCTATGATCATCTCGCAGCACTATCAAAAGACAAACTTCGTTCATATTTAATATCTTGCAGTTTAGAGTTTCTCCAGTGGCTTCTAAAGGTGTTTCACAGAACCAGGAGTTGCAGTCTTTCCCTCATTTGAAGTTATAACATGAAAATCCTCACAAATGGCTTTTCAAGGTTTTTAAACCTCTACAGTGATATTAGACCGGACAGAGGGGAAACATTGTGATTCTGCGCATGGCGCATGTACACCGTTTAATACCTTACACCTGTAATGTAGTTAGAGCTGCCAGCACTGCAAGGGAATACCAATGGACGGCCACGTCCAGTCTGCTTCATCTATCATCCACACAGCATAAAAATCTCTGCATAATAAATCACTGCAATATCTGCCTTTTGTTTCATCTAATTGCAGTGACAAGTTCAACTGCAGTGTTTTAACATGGAAATAAAAGCCACACCACCAAAAAAAAAAAAAAAAAAAAAAAAACATGACCTGTTGTACTTTTCAGCCAGAATATGGAGAATTTCAGCTCATGTCAGTCTGACACTGTTGATGTGTTCAAGAAAGAGAAGCACTGCAAAGTAGTTTGACTTGAAAACTGGGGAATTCATTGATTATAATGACTAGACATAAGAAATCTGACATTATGAAACAGTAACAAAGCTTTACTCTTGAACAAAAAGCACCAGACCTTCAAAAAGAACCGATTTAAAAAGGTGCTGACCGATGATTTTCAGGTTTTTCTTCCATAGCTCGATACCAGAGGCCCTCACTGGAAAGTGTGGCCTTTTCACTTAGCAAAGTGTGAAGCCATTAAATTCAAAGGCACTCTATCCTTTTACAAAATTTAAATGCCTTTATTGATTTGTCTCTGGGCAAGCTCGGTCGCCTCCAGCCTCCTCGCTTTAACTGCTGGACACTGAGAAACCAGTAGAGAAACCACAGACAGGCTGAAGCTGCCGCACAGTCTGCTGAGCAGATTAACCATTATCCAGGGAGAATTCACTCATGTGACACTGGGAAAAAAAAACAAAAACATAAATATCAAAGTAAAAAGGGGTCGATGATCCAGCTCAAATCCATTAATGTATAGAAGAAAACTGCACAAATATGGTATTAGCATAATGATCTGGCTACTTAGGATTTAACAACATTTGTGTAACCTTTTCTCCACGGCATGAATGAGGCTGTAAATGACCGCAGTCACATTGTCAGTAAAGGCAGGTGAAGTTTCCAGTGCTCTCACCCATAACTTGTAGCAAGAAAACATGGAGTTATGATTGAAATCGGGCTCCTTGGTCACAGTAATGACTTTTGTAGCAAAAGATTTGCCTCTGAAAAGTTGTTGTGAGATAAACGAAAATTGAAATTATTCCAATCCCAATTTGAGAGACACTGTCTTTTTGTTACTCCATGCCTTTGGAAGAATGACTTATCTCGGCAACTATTGGATGGTTTTCTATGAAATAATTCACATCTTGACATCTAGTGGATGGATTTGGGACACACAGGTTCACAGATGATAAACCTTAAAGATTTTGGAGATCCCTTCACTTTTAGTTTGGTGCCATTATCACCAAAAGGCCATGACATTGGGACAGCCAGCCAGGACCCTGAAACTGAAGCAGCGACATTGAATTAACTCATCATTAATTTTCACCTGCGCTCTCCATACTGTGACATGTCAAAATGTCTTCTGTGAAAACACCTACTGTGTGAAAATTGCGGTTCGATCTGGAACTCTCCTGTTAAGTTTAAACAGAATTAACATGAAACATGAAATGCTTTGTTAAAAGCCCAAAACCGCAGCTCTAACAGATACAGACAGACCCAGGAATGTATACTGAGCCCCACTCCTACTGTGACAGTTCTGCAGTACAGTAGCAGTATTATGGTCTGGTGAGCAGATTACCACTGACATCAGGGCATATAATTCATGTATGATTCATGATCTGAGAGCTGCTCTGCATCACAGCCTGACACAACACACATTCAGTGGGCTGACCGCATACAAACAGGTGTACGTTCATTTAATTCAAAAATGTGGTTGAAAACACACACATACACATTAACACAAATAAAGTGGAGTAAAGGACATTATGCAATTGCAAGGGAACAGAGTTGGATCTATGTGGTACATATTAAAGTTTATAGCTCATCACGCTTTCTCACACTAGGATGCATACAGTACATAGGCAGACTCAACCTCTGCGTGTGCATGTGTGTGCGTGTGTTTGTGTGTGTGTGTTTTATATCCAGACACAGTGGTTCCCAACAGAGACCTGAGTGGAACCTTTTCAGCTATCCCCAGTTCGTCCCCCACAGGTGAGCTCATCTGCACTCCAGTCAGCTTTTAATGGCTGTAAACCTTTTAAATCTGTGAGAGAGCACCCTTCGACCATCTGCTCTTTTCTGCCTCTCTGTTTGTGTACAGTGTTGTCCCCCACCAGCAGCCTCTAAGGTGTCCTTCCACCTGCTGGGTTTTTTTTTCTTTAACATCCATTTGCTGTCTTTCTCACCTCCATCCACCCACCTGTTCCTTTTACCCCAGTCCTGCGCGGACATACAGACAGACTGCCTAAAGCTTCCTATCCATCACCAAGTGTATCTCCTCTGCATTTAACCTCTAACCAAATCTTTATTACATTCAAAACTGTTTTTTAAAATGTAACAGCTAAAAGATTTGGTAGAACTAAACAGACACTTTGATAACACAAGGAGAGGAATTAAGTCACAATTAAGTTACATATTTTTACTAGTGGACAAGAAAATATTTCAGTCAACTTATCAGGATGAGCTAAGCCCCAGCATGTTAAAAATGTTTGGAGGTTGATCCATGAGCAGTGCTCCACAGCTCCAAACGAGGTGACATTTCAAAAAAGTGAGGTTTAAGAATCATGTGTGTCAAGAATCATTTCCTGGTAAGGCATTAGCACTCAGATAAAGTGTCCTGCAGTTAAAGGTGAGCATATATCAGGTATTGTACAACGGCTTTTAATGGTACGCAACCAATCAGAACTTCAGGTCAGAAAACAGCTTTTAATGACAGCTATTTCTCTGTTTTTTGTTCTCCTTTTATCGCTGAGCAGTAAAATCAAAACTATTATCACATCTTTTCATTCATCCATAAAATTTTTACGATCAATTAATCATGTAAATAATTTATCAAGCAAAAAAGGCCAACATTTCTCTGGTTTAACCTAATGTGAAGATTTGCTTTATTTCTATGTGGAACATCATTGTAAATTTAATATCTCTGAGTTATGGACTGTTGGTTGGACAAAATAAGCAATGTGAAGACATCACCTCAGGCACTACATCTAAATGGATCCAATTTAAGCAACAGACACAGTGAGTGGACAAAAGAAAAAGTGTCTTTGTGTTGTTCCCTGCAGCAGGGTTTTTATCACTGAATGGTGTCTACACATTCATCCCTCCCCCTCTCAATCCTATTTATCCATCCTTCTTCCCTCCCTCCTTCTTTCTCTCTGCCCCCTAATCATCTGTTTGTGCTCTTCCCTCTTGTTTTTACAGTGTTATTACTCTCTAGTCACCTCCCAGTGTCTCCATCTGTGACTCGAAGACTTCTCTGCCCTCCAGTACGCAGGGCATCTTAGAAACATTCATATTACCACTACTGAGGCATGAAATTAGCTCTGCACCCCCTCCGGCTCCCTAAAAGATTTCTGACTGTTGAAAAAGTTAACACAAATATTGGCAGTAAGATGAGCGAACATGAGGCAGGCGCAAACGCAATGCTAATCATCTGTGTATAAAAGCATTGTCATATCGAAGAGGCGTTATGTTAGCGCTGTTCTTCCTCTGAGCTCATAACAGATTGTTGAAAAATGAATAGTTTTGATGGTGGGGAGATGGTGTGAGAGGCTGCACAGTTAACTGTGTGTAAAATGTCTGTAGGCTATAAATCAGAGTGCGGCACAAAACTGTTTTGACATTGTTATTAATGCAGCAAAAAGTCAGGGCATTGAGGTCAGTGTAGTGGATGGGAATACAAAGTGTGTGACTTCTACCAGCAGTTAATGCTGGTTTATTTCACCATAATGGTGATGTGAACCAACAATGTTTAGTTGCTTAAACCATTAAATCTTAAACACAAGGGCAGTAAAATATCTTTTTTTTTTTTTGCTCTCAATATTTTACATAGTAATCTCTTAATGTACTACAATTTTGTTTTGGATCCGTGCTCTGTTAGAAAGCTTACTCATCTCTATTGCCACCTTAAATACAAATATATATAAATATAATATAAATTGTGCTCTAAAACATGACGATAGGGATGTTATGATCAGAGAAACTATTTCTTTACATAAAATACTAGAAACACCTCTTACAGTGTGTCCACCTTGAGCCGTCAATTTTAACAATCCATCTTAATCTCTCCATTTACTGTAGCTGTTTATACAAGCTACCACAGTTGAGCAGTAATCATATCTACATTATCTGTTTGTTAAAGTATTTATTGCAAACCCAAGTTTGGATATTACTGTCACAAAATAAAACATTTTTCATCCCTCAGTCAGTATGCAGGGACCAGATCAGCTGTAGACATCTGTGTGCTTCATTTGATATAAAGGGGGTGGCAGTGATACATTATTCTTTGGTTTTCCCTTGCACTGCTCCCCCTCTCCCTCTCTCCCTCTACCTCTCTCTCTCTCTCTCTCTCTCTCAGAGAGAGAAAGAAAACATGGTTATTTAGAATTAGTCCATTGAGGATGACGAGGTCACTCTGTCTACTTGGGCACATATACCTATATAAAATTGACACTTTTCTCCCTCTTTCATGCAATCTCCCCACAAAGATGCTGTGAAGAACACATTTTTATATAAACTAAAGGATTAAGTGTTACTTTATATGGAGTGAGAAAATTGTACCACTTCTTGAGCTAAATAAACCATTTCAAAATATCTGAGTAGCTGAAAATTGCATTGATACAAAGCGAAAAAACATACATGGTTTTCACTGGACTCAACCAGCAGGAGAGTAATCTTTTTTGGTGTATGTGCTGGGTGAGCAATTTGAGCGAATGGGTGCCATGTTGGAGTCCAGCATTAAGTTCTTCTAATACATGCAGTGTCTGAAATCAATCCCAATTTGCTACATATTGCACCATATTTACTTTCCCCCAAATTATTTGTGTCCACAGTCAAGTTTCCATCCAAATTTAGTGCAAATTTGAACTTAATGTATGTGGTAAATGCACTTCTTTCTGCTAAAAAGAAAACCCCACAATTTAGTGCTTTGACTTTGATAGTTTTAATGTGATCATTCATGAGTGTCCCGTATTTTAATTTCCACTTCACTATATATTTAATTATTGAGTATTAAGGGAGTAGTGAATAAGGGAACGAGCGAGGGATTTAGGACACACATCATCTCTCTCTGTCGTGAGTATGTGGACTTTTAAATGTCTCTCTCTCCCTCTCTCTTATTCTTATTCCTCAGTTACTGGAGAAGGAAACTGTTCCCTGTTATTTCTGACTTCCAGGAAGTGCTGCCTATTGTTTGGACCAAGTTGAGGGATGTGGGGCAAGGGTAGCTGGAGACTGTGCAGTGTGCATTTGTAGTGTTGTGTGTGTGTGTGTGTGTGTGTGTGGGTGTGTGTGTGTGTTCTAAAAGTGAAGACAGGGCGTTAGCCTGCAGTGCGTGCATTCATGTTCATGCCTACATTGACCTTTTATGTTTATTTCTGCATGCATGTGTGCAAAGTTTGCAGCATGAGTGTATATCATGTACATGCAAAGTTTGACATCCTTCAGCATATCAAAGTACAGGAAAGAGAGAGAGAGATATTCAGGGTTAATGGAAGGTCAGTTAAGCTGTAAAGTTGGTGCACAGTTTGAGGGGAAAACCAGGAGGCTCATATTTAACCTTCAATTAACTCTTTCAACCTGTGGCTGTTTTTGTTTGGTTTTCACTCCATTTATTTACAAGCTTATGGCATAGTCACCACATGTGATAGCTAGTCATGCCATATATTGTTAATGTCAGGATAGGTTAGGCTACCCAACTTTCAGCCGTTCAGCCACAAAGTTAAAACCAGTTACCAGTTTTAACTTTGTGGCTGAACGGCTGAATCAGTGTGTTTTTCTGCAGCATGCAGGACACAACACTTTATTGTGTTATTCCCAGATGGCCGATCTCAGGCCGACAGGACACAGTGAAAGCTGCAAGTTTTCTGCAGGGACGCAAGTGTTGTTAAATGGGTCAGAGCATCAACGGAGCCCAGGTTTAATCTTAACTTTATCTGGGTCAGAGTGATTGATTAGAGTGAAGATGGTCCTAGAAGAACTGAGAGGGAAATCAGCCACATAACACCCCCACTCCACACACAGAAACAAGATGATGTGTGTTTTAGAGAAGACAGTCGAATGAAGAAAAGTAATTCCTGTTTTGGGGTTTGAGAGGAAGAAGCAGGAGCAGTGACTATTGTTGGAAAAGAGAGAAAGACAGATGATGACAGCCTTCCTGCGAATAAGAGAACCAGGTAACTTTGTTTTCATTTCATAATCAGATTACTGCCTGGTGTAAGTGAATTATTATAGATGGAAAATAAAAAGAGGGATCGAGGGAGAAGCGATAAAAAGATAAAAATATTTAGATAGAGGATACGCGTGGTGAGAGTGGAGATGGAATAAGAGAGACTGAGAAGGGCAGAGATACAGAGAGTAATCAATAAGTACAGAGGAGGCATAAGAAGAGTGACAGGTGAGAAAATGAGGAATGAAAGGGATAAAGAAAACAAATAGGCTGCTGTGTTAAAAGAAAATGAGAGAGAAAGTGACAGAAGAAGAGTAAGATGGACAAAAAAAGGAAATGAGGAGTGAAAGAAAACATAGTTTAAAGAAACAGATTGTAAACATGGGAAAAAGAGAAAGTATGACAAAGTAAAACTGAAAAAAACAAAAATGAAAGGAGGGCTTCACCAAAAGGAAAAGTGCATGGGGATGGAAAAGACAAGAAAACAGAGCAAGATTAAAAAAAGAGGCATGTACCTCCTGGTGACTTGGGGGGTCAGTAGAGAGAGGAATAAAAACAGAGATAAAAAAAACAAAAGCGAAAGAGAAAGGGACTAAAAATTTTGCCAGCAGCGTTTCTGTGTCCAGGAGCTTCACTTGTTCCAGAGGAAGATACCGAGGTTACACAAACACAAACACACACACACACACAGACACAGACACACACACACACACACACACAAACATAAACACACAGATGTGCATTTGTACTTGTTCACATGATAAGCACACATATCATTATAGCACATACACGCATATAGTGTAATGTATAGGAAAGCACAGAGTCCTTTGGGGAACTCAAGGCACACACACACGCGCACACACACAAACACGCACGCACGCAAAGAGAGAAAGAAACCTCTTGAATGACCTTCAAGGGAAAGATGGGATTTAAACACATGCAGAGAGGAGGCGAGAGAGGGAGGATCTATACCTGTGAGAGAAAAGAAGAACAGAGACAGTCGGAGAGAGAAAGAGAAGGAAAAGGAAAACGAAAGAAAAGGACAAACAGAATGAGAGAAAGCATCAGTGAATGCTGCATTTTTTCCTTCAGCCTCTAATCACTGAGGATTTTTTTTTCCAATTAAGGCTGTTATCTCCTCTGTCAGCCCTCCTACCAAGACCCCGCATGATACAGTCCCCCTCTTCTTTTTTTCCTCTCTCTCTCCTTCATTCCTACACTGTATAATTTCCTTCTCTCTCTTTTCAGTCTTTCCCCCACTTTGTTCTCCTTTGCTTAATTTCTTTGTTTTCCTCCTGTGTCTTTATCTGTCTGTTTCTCAGTGGAATTATTCTAGTTCAACCGACCAACCATCCTTTGTAACCTTGCATTTCAACTCCCTCCTTCTGTCTACCTCTTCTGCTTTTAACCTCTCCATCTCTCTGTTACTCCTTTGTGTTTAGTCACCTTGAGGCAATGTGGCCACAGCTGGGATAAAAGCTTTTCTGGTCAACTTCTACTGCAGCCTACTAACAAAGGGCCGCTAGGATTCAACCTGGTAGCATAGATACAACAGTGTCAAAATACAATGGATCTTTTGCTTTCCACAGTCTGAGCATGTAAAAGTGAAGGTGTTACACTTTTTATCTGGCAAAACGACTGCAGTGATTTGAGGAAAAGTGATGGGAGAAAACATATGGCTGCAAAATACTATCAATATAATAAATAATATTATACTGGCTGGCAAAAATATAAATACTGATGTTTAAATGTGTGGCTATACAAGCGGATGTAGGAAACATTGTTAAAAGAACACTTTATTTACTACTATTACTAATAACAATAACAATTGGGATTATTTAAATTGATTACACCGAGAAGGCTGAATAAACTATAACCACTCTTATTTTTTGTGCCAAAGATGACACGTAGTTGCCAAAATTTTGTAATAAAGTCCGCTCTCTGTCATTTAAGCCCCCCTGAACCTACTTGATGTCAAATCTTAAAAAAGAGTATTCCTCCAATGTAGCATTGCAACCCTATTACACTGTTGGAAACATGATGGGCAATTTTAAAAAAGGATCAAAATTTGATGCAGCAGAACCACAGATATAAAAAGAAAGATACAGATGTCTGGTAAACTCACCTCTTTCTAACTCCACACCACCAGATTTGTTTCACTTTCAAACCTGTAGTTTTCAGTCACTGACTCAAGTGACATCATTTGAGGCAGTTTATCAGATTTTGTGTGATACCGAAATGCAAACGTACTCCCCAAGACCCAAACAGACTTTCATATGTAAAATAGGTGGTGTTCCCCGTTTTTCTGAATGACTAAATAAGCAACAATTGAAATTAAAGCTTGGGGGAGAAAATCATCAGAAGGTATTATTTATCAAAGTGTAAACTGTTTCATCAGGACTGTGTAGATGTGGTTTTGCATTGACAATGGCCTGGTAACATCAGCAAACAACCCAAAAACTATCATCACATTTTCATTCAAGTGGCACTTAAATCTGATCGGTTTTACCGAAATGTCCTGTGAAATAATCAAAAAATGTTCTAACTTTTGCAGAAAATAGCAGGTTTATCACTCAGTGGAGGTAGCAAGCAAAACAAAAATGATACAACAGGCAGCAGTAAATGGCACCTGAAACACAGTGGAATCTAGTTCCATCCATCTATCCATCCACTCATCCATCCGGCCTTACAAGGTCAAAGTTTATCATTTATTCTGCTTATGATCACCTCATGAGCACAAGCGTCACCCAACCCTCATCATTCTTTGCTCCACCATTCCTCTGGCTGTCCATCATTATTCATTAATTGCGCAAAGGAACACCTACAATAGCACAGTCAAACCTGAATGATATTGAAACACACTAAAATCCAGCGACACATAAGTTGTGGCTGGTATTGTCTATCTATTTAAACTACAGAGCATGAATCATAGAACAACGACGAATGGGGAGCAGAAACTGCAGCAACCAAAACAAACAAGCACAAGAGATGCAGTGAAACAAATGCAGATTCAGGAGCCTGTTTACTTTTTTGACTGTTGAAAAGAAGATGTAAACAAAGGCAGAGGAAAGGAACAGAGAAGATGCAGGAGATGTTTCTATTTTTTTTTTTTTTTATAACAGACTACTGCAGTTCATATGCCTTCAAACTCCAGTCCCATTATCTGCCCCACCATCCTTTTTTCCTCTACCCCGTCAATCAATCCTTTCCTCTAGTCAAGCGTCCTCACCCTCAGATGACAAAACACCTGGAAAAGACACACGTTAACCACCCTCCCCTCTATTTCTAATAAACCTCCTCAAACACCCTCTCTCTGCCTCCTTCTTTACTTCCTAATCTACACCCTTCTGTAATTCTAACCCGTTCCTCCCTTCATCAAATCCGACCTTGCCTCCTTCAAAGGTCAAACACCTGGAATGGATCAATGGTTTTGGAGAGGGAAGGGAAGATGGCAGCAGAAACGAAGTGAGAGAGATTGGGGGGGGGGGATAAAGGATTTGGTATGGAGGAGGGAGAGGGCGATGCAGGAGGGGGAGGACAGGCGGAGGAGGAGACAGACAGAGGAGAGATATGTCAAAAGAGGAGGGAGACGGGATAAAAAAAATCCCCGCATCAGCATTCCTCTGTGTCTCGATTGGAGCAGCAGGAGAGAAGAGAGGGAGGGAGAAAGAATGGAAGGAGATAATAAATGGGGAGAATGAGATGGAGGGAGTGAGGGACAGATGGAGGATGGGGCAGGCGGTGTTAGTCTGTCAGGGAGGGATGGGAGAAATGGAGAATAGGACAGAGAAAATTAAGAAGAGAGGGAACATTTCACTTCTCCTTGTTTGACTTAATTGCGTTGATTGTTTCTTTAATCAATGGGTGGTAAACAATAGACACGTGTGTGTTGGTCTGAGTGTGTGATAAATATGCATGTGTGAATTCACACTAATGACCAGTTCTAAACTGCCTGGACTGTGCTAACCTTTAAAGGGGTCTTCAGAGAGCACATAAAGGAGGAAGGTAGTATATTAGTATAGTCGCACAATCCAATTTTATACAACCCTGCTCTGGCGGGGTACAGCGTGCTCCACCAAAAAGATCAGTCATGAGAGTGAAGACAGAGACAGAGAGAGAATTAATTGTATTAAATTATTTTCTATTTAGCGACCAAGAATGCGAATACTCACTTTGTCATCAAGCTTCAGTCAGCACATATCGGAAGGACGTGCAAATGACATTCGCTGTGCTAGCCCCTGGACTGACTGGGGGCTAACGGTGCTGTAACCTGTATGAAATTTGGCACGGAAAAGGAAATGTGCAGCGTCTTTCTAAAAAATAAATGAATAAAATAAATGAATAGATAAAATGCTATACTTAAGTTCATTATGAAAGTGCCACGGGGGAGACAGCTTGGCAGCAAACACCCTTTGTCATTCTGTGAGTATTGCTGTTATTTTTTCTTAAGTTAAAAATAAATTTTCACCTTTAATAATAACCTAAATGTTTGTTTTGGGGGGCATTAACCTTTAGTTCACATTATTTTGTTTTTTAAAAGTTCTGTCACTGGTAAAGCAGGTGGTAAATGCACCTTGTGTTGTCATACATACACCTAGCACAAGGGTATAGCAGGAGCTAACACGGTGCTATTAATGTGCTAATGTGGAGCAGGCAACAGCGACAACAGTTTACAGCTTTAGCCATTACTAGCTACTAGTGAGATAACAGTGTAACAAATTTAAGGTAGACGGCAGCTTTTAAACATATGCAGATTAATCGGAGAGAGCTGAGAATTTTGTATGTTATGATAAAAATGCACAACATAGACCTTGTTAGTAATACACTAAGCTAGCAATGTTTATATCCACAGAATATATATTATATATATATAAAATATATATATATATATATATATATATATATATATATATAAAATTTATATATATATAAAATATATATATAAAATTTATATATATATAAAATATATATATAAAATTTATATAAAATTTATATATATATAAAATATATATAAAATATATATATATATAAAATATATATAAAATATATATATATATATATATATATATATATATATATATATATATATATATATATATATATATATATATAGTTTGTGGTGTTTCTAAATGAGATTACTGGAGCTGTTTCTCTTTCTGTATATAAAGAATTAAGACTGGTTTAGTTTGCAGACACTGATACCTCTCCAGTATCCAGTAATATATCGAAAGCCTGCAGCAGCACAGTAAAGGTCTAGCCAGTATACCGCATAGCTCTGCTTTTTAAAGAGCATCAATATTAGTACAGACTGGAGGCTGCAGCCGCGACCAGAACACAATCAATAATTTACAAACCTCCTTTGCACCTGTGAGTCACCAAAGCCTTCATTGTCTATGTGGTTAAGTGCCTTTGTGTCCAGTCTGCTTTACACTCACTTTTAGCTTTATCGTGTGTACTCTCTCTCTCCAAAGGTCTAGTTTCCGTTTTTTTCTCTTTTTTTTTTCAGTTTCTCACTTGCACATGAATTCGCCTGTTTATATTGTACAATCAAAGGTGAGACACAGATGAGTGAGACATTCCTGTATGGATGAGCACACACTCACAGTTCCCTGAATCATATCAGCTATGTGAAGAATTCCCCTCTCTGCAGGGTTAGCGTAACTCTAGCGTAACAGACCCAAACACAGCTTAATAAACCATGTTACTCAGGCAGTCAGCAAACAGACAGAGAACCCCTCAGCATGGCAGTCATCTGGTCAGTGAACAGCAGCTAAATATGTCAGCTCATACTGTTCACATAAGGTACGAGCATTTGTATACACTTTGTACATTTCTAAAGGAAATTCAACAATTTCTACTTCAATACATCTGGTATCTTGATGGACTAGTTAATTCTGAAAATTGCAAAATGGGAATTATTGAGGGTTTTATTTTGGGCATCCAGGCTTCTGCAATTAAAAGTCCTGTTAATTCTGTGCACAGAAAATGTTAGGTAACTGGCAGTTGGAGTGATTATATTAGTGTTTTGGGCCCTTGACAGTGGGGAAAAATCTCATTCTTTTGGTCACAAACCAAAGCTATGGTTGGAATGAGAACTGGCAAATTCACCAAGACAGCCAGGTACAAGACCCATATCACTGTGGACATAGCACCAATCTGCCACACACTCCATTTCACACTCGCTGATGAACAAGAAAGGCAACAAAGTAGTCTGCATTCAACTCTCCTCTCATCCACTTAGCTAAGGCTAAGTCAGCATTGTGAAACATTGAACATCCCGGCGATCCACAAACAGCAAACTGGCAATTGTATCGAGGGAACACACAGTCCAGCCAGAGCGGAGCAGACAGACTCAGATGCACTGCCAGCGACCCAGCCATCCATCCAAGCCTGACCCACATCAGGGGACTGGTTGTGGGCCAAGGCCATGACCATCAGACCATCAGACATTAGGGAAAAGAGACAATGAGCAAAGCAAGAGAAAGGAAAGGATGGCAAGATGGGGCCTCATTTTTTTTTTTTTTTGCTTTTTACTCGGATTAGACTGCTCAGAAAGACGCATTCGGGACACAGTGAAGAGGTCAGTCTTGCTTCACTCAGAGTGAAGGCTGCAACATCAATTTGTTTTTATTTATTTCATTTTCAAAAGGACTGCAATGCCTACTCTTTTTTGTTTATTTTCACTTCAGCTGGCCCTGACATCAAATTTTAGTCTTCCTTTTCATTACAGTGCTTTACAGGCTACACTTAGGTGTCCCTGCAGTGGCAGCAGAGTGGCAGAAACAAAGTTAACGCTCGATGAGAACAGAGACTGGCTCTTCTGAGGCTCCCAGGCCAAGTGAGCACAGTAAACACTGTTTTCATCAAAGGGCCAAAATGACGACGGGCTAAATAAGGATCTGCCTGAACCTCAGTGTTTAGCTGATATTTTAACTTAATTCCAAACTCAAGAAGACACTATAAACTGAACTTACACTAGTAGTCTGCTTCAACAGGAAAGGTTTACTAAATAGCCCAGAAGTGGATGACTTCTGTGGGTAAGAGGAGACAAGTATAAGCTCTTTATTGTGAGGAATAGTACAGTGTAGCTTATCTCATTTCATACTGAAACACAGAAAACAGGTAGTGACAGTTTTATCCAGCTCTGAAGCAATATGATATCAGCCTGTTGTTAAAGAACCTTAAAGGCACCTCTTCACCGAGCCATTTGGTAGAGCAAAGAATTCATATATGCACTAACAGCCATGATGACGAACATCATCTACCCCATTCAGTAAGCCAGCTAGCCCTTCTGAAAGCACTTTGGCCGCCCCTGGCCAGGCTCTACAGGGCACAGATATTTTGATCCTACCTTGTCAATCTCCTGCTGCAGGACCTGTTTGGCGACCTCCAGGTCCTGCAGTCGGACCCTCAGCTCCTCGTTCTCCTTCTCCAGACGACTCCTCTTCTTCTCCACGCTGTCCAGCTGGCTGTGGAGACGGATGGACACGTCCTTCGCCACCTGAGAAGGTAAAGAGCGAGGAGTGGAGGAAAAGGAGTTCAGCTCAGTGTGCCTCACAATACATTTTTCCCCAAAAGTATTTCATTGAATAGGGCAAGCAGTCATTTTTCTGGAATTAAACTTTTGGAACTTCAGAGGCAATGCAATTCCTTATGGGTAATTTAGTTTATTAAGTTTCAAGATTGCTCAAGATTTTCCCCAAGCTATATATAAGAAAATTGACATGTGGCAAAAAGACATACTTAATAAATAAAAACATACACACTGTTAAACTGTTTTTCATCATATTCTGTAGGTCACTTTCACAACTTCCAAATGTGATGATTATTTTGTGCACTTTTTAGCGATCGTTGTCAGATTTGACAATAATCTCGTAACCTGAAAAGATCGGGGCTGAAATTATTTTGCCTTGTGTTTGTTTACATGACCACCTTTATTTGTCCAAGAGAGCCGATTTGGTACACATCTTCCGAGTCAGCGTTACCCCTCTTAACATTTTACTTCACACTCACATAGTTGCTGAAACGCACAACTGGGAGCTTCCCTGTATCCTCTACTGTGTGCGCAGGGACACAAATAAACAAAAAAAACAAGCAGATAAATCTATAATGCAATGAGTATAAGTCGTATTCTAAGTGATGTGTATGCATGATGGATATTATTCTCTCAAATAAAGTACATAAGTTGGTGTTATGAGCAACTCATGCAGTAAACAGATCTTATGTCACCAGTGCTGACTGCAATAACCTTAAATCATGGGATATTGCTCAGGAGATTACTTTTTATGTTGCTAATCTCTGTTCAGGTAAAAGATAGAATCTTGGCTCTGTTTTATATCATTGTGGGGTATCAGAAATGTCCTAGGAATCCTGCCAGAGCAAACAGGACCAGTTTAAAGGCTCTTATTTTAACTGAGCCCGTGAAGTGTGCCTTCTAGTCAGCAGGAACCTTCTGCATGTACAACTCAGTGTGCACAGGGGATGTTTTTTTTTTTTAAACTAATAAAGCCGAAAAGATAATTAATACCACTCTGGCTGATTATTTATACATTATGTGATCTTATGAAAGTCTGATTATTTCCCCCCGCAGGCATTAATTCATTAAAAAGTCTGTAATGTCAAAGAGTCAAACTAAATTCCCTGAGGTCTGATATGAAAACTGCAGTTAAAAAAAATCCCATCTGATATGTTAGTAAAGTACTCAAAATCTGAATGACTGTTTTAGGAGGCAAGTACAACAAATGTAAAACACTGCCTTTGGAGTAGTAGTGAGAGTCAATTTACACAGAGACCTATTTGTTATATTTTTCACTTTATTTATAGTTAGTTTCCATTTTTGATCCATTTTGGTAACTGTATGTAATGACACTGAATTAAGCAGCATTATGCTATTTGTCGTTCAAACAGCATAATGTGCTGGTACAGGAAGAAAGAGGGTGTGTTACAGAAACACAGCTAATTTTCTAGATCCAGGTTTAATGTCCTGATGGCAAAACATTTAACACAGATGAAGTAAAACCTGTTTTCTACTGTGTTTTGGGGAAACAAAGAACACAGTGAGAATCAACATTATACCACGGTGATCATCTTTGTAGCTTGGGCAGTGGACATTTAGGATGGGATTTTTGACCCAGAAATAATACCTAAAGACTTTTAGGAAATATGCAGAGGTAAAAACGGCATTAACCTCATATTAAGAGCCATATACAGGCTTACATTAGTATCTGGTAACAAGTCTTTTTATGCTGAATTACACGCAGTATCATTTGTTCCTTTTCCATGACAACAGTCTCTTTGTTAATATAATAGTGTATATAGGTATTTTTAACTATTGTATTGCAGTCATTCGGCTGAGTTTAGTGGACAATTTTAGGGCTGCAACAAATGATTATTTTCTATATTGATTAATCTCTCGATTGTTTTCTCAATTAATTTATTAATTGTGTGATCTATAAAATGTTGGAAATTTTTTTTTTTTTTTTTTAAATCACTTAAGCCCAAGGTGACATCTTCCCATGTCTGTAGGTCCTACACAAAAAAACCTATCTAGATATCTGAGGGTTTCAGCCTGAGATATTCAGTTTATAATGATTTGAAAAAGAGAAATGTAACAAATCCTTACATTTAAGAAGCTGAAAAAGGGAAACTTTCTGCCTTTTTACTTAAAAAATTACTAAAATGATTATCACAATAGTTGAAGATAAATTTTCTATCAATCAACTGAACAATTAACATATTGTTTCAGCTCTACACAATTTTTGGCAGAATACACTCTGATGATTGGTGATTTTGGTACAGTTGTAAAAGTTTAGAGTGACTTCAGGTGACAAAAAGGTAACACTGATACTGTAACAGTAAGATACTGTCAATAACACTGAACATGAGACAACTGTCTGGAAACGAAAACCACAGGTCACCACATGTAAGCAGCTAATTAGCAGACCCAGACTGAAAATAAAAAAAATACTTAACTGGACAGATGTTCACCAGCTGTATCAAACACAATCAGTGACTTTTGGTTATTAAAAAAAAGATAAAGATTTAAAAAAAGTGCAGATTAAAGAGGTCATGTGCTTTAATACGTATCCATTTTAGTTTCAAACTGATTTCTTTGGCTCAAGTGAAGCTAAATATGAGGGGTTTTTTTTTCTAAAAGGAATATTAGATGTGATGATATGAAAGTTTAATGATTCTAAATGGATATATCAAGTTTGAGAAAAAAACGCCTGGGTTAAATCAGTCACTCAGTAGCTCTTACATGTACTTAGACTCTATTAACCTTTAGCGATCTAATCTAGTGGGATGAGAGAGATCTTTAGTATCTGGTGATTTAAGAGATTTTGCTTTTATGTTAACAATTAGTGTAGGCTTTATTGATTTATTATTCACAATCATTTTACTAAATAACAACTATGGACTTTGTACTTCTCAAAATCTAAACTAGAGACCATCTTGTGATGGGATCACAGCAGCCACGAAGCCCATCAACATGCTGAACTTCCAACCCATGAGCACTCAATAGTCATTACTACATTATTACTTGAGTACTCAGTAATCACGGGTCGGACCACACCCATCTTCAAACTTGGCCTTCAACCACATCATCTTATTGTAGCCTGCCAGCTGCTTCCATTTGACTATATGGAAAAAAAGGTGAAAGGTGGGTCCATTCAATCACAGTATGACTTGGTAATAATAGGACTTGGTCATTTCTGAGCCCTAATGACTTAAACAATGTTTTGCAGCATCCCACCACGATTGAAAAGAGTCAACTTTTATTTAATAATGAAAAAAAAGTCCTCAGTTAGTCGACTGTTCCTCAACTTGCTGTCTCTAAACACGGAAAGAATCTCATTCATTTCACACATACAGCCACAAAGATATAAAAATCAAGTTTGCATCAGAACTTGTTCATCATGGTTTATTCTATCACAACGTTAATTTTAATATATATATGACAGTATATTTCGTATGCCGTGTGGGGAGAAGTCTTAACAGCAACTGTGGCTCTGGTGTAATCCCTGCTTGAGAGAGTGGATTTATTTGACTGTGCATCTGCATAATTCATATTTTTACAATTAATATGTGAGTGGTTGTGTGCATGCTTATCTTTGTGTTGTGTGTGTCCAGTGTCTGTTTCATTCACACTTGTGCAATTCGTGTCTAACTGCTCATCTAGAAAATCTCTCCACACACAAGTTGTAATTCTGTCTATTTATTGTGTGTCTGTATGCCAGAGTATGAATGTATGTTTGTATGTGTGTGTGTATGCACGTGTGTGTTTGTGTGTCTTTTTGAACCAGTGCCACTGTGCAGCTGAGTCCCACAATGCCCCTCTGTACTGCCCACTCTTATTCTATCCCATAGCTCCCTGAGCTCCACCATGCTCCAATTCATGTTTTAATATGTGTGTGTGTGTGTGTGTGTGTGTGTGTGTGTGTGTGTGTGTGTGTGTGTGTGTGTTTCTTCTTCTCTCTTTACACTTCCTGTACTCGCTGTCAGATTATCTCGTTTCAAAAGTTCCTAATAGTTCCCCTTGTACTAATTCCTCTTACAGGCCTCAATCTCTTTTTTTGTCATTCTTTAGGTTCCCCCCTTTTCCATCTCTTCTTTGTTTTATCTAACAGCCACTCTCCTCCTAATCATATTCTAATAATTGTGAATCTCTCATAATTTTGGTAACAATCCTTTGAATACTATGTAATTTTGATACCCAGTGTCCCAGTTAGTGGTCCAAGCTAATTACGGGTTCATAAAATCTTCTCCATTTGCTGATATAAATGTTAATAATTCTATTATATAAAATAACACTATAGAATATACTAATGTTGACAGTGTAGGGTTTTGGCAGGTAGCAATAGTCTTACAGCCATTTCTTTTGCAGTGGTTGTGCAACTTTGATTGTGGCCAGTACACTTAACTCACTACACAGACTGGTGGTGTAGTTAATGGGGGATTAAACACATGGGACATAGATTTCATCCAGAGAAAATCAAAGGAATGCTTGATTGGCAGGCAATCTCTGGGAGGAGCAATGCAGAAACACACAGCAGTGAGAACCGAGCAGTAAATCTGGAGATAAATTATGAAGATACATGGATCTCGCGGATTACCACTTAAACCAAAAGGACATCAGTTTGCTCCCTCTGTCTCAGTGTCAAGCAGATCAGAGAAAGGACATTTCAGCATCAGAATCTGTGTATCAAAATAAAGAGGAGTTCTTAATGAGTATTGGCTGAAAGCTCAAAGAGATTTAAGTTGATTGAATTGGCCAGAAACTGTGATTGATTAACACTGTGTGCTCAATTTTGATCATTGCATCAATATCGTAAAAAGAAAATAGCTTTCATTAATGGGATGTTTTCAGCCCTGCCGGTTTATGGGTTTCTGTTTATCCTGCTCTATCTCCCTCTTCTCCTCCTTCCCTCTTTTTTCCTCCTTCTCCTCTCCTCAATTCTATAATGGCCACCTCTTCAACACTCCTTTGTCAGCCTTTGACTCCTAGTAAATGCTGTATTATTCTTCTGTGTTAAAGGGAAACGTGAAGGAATTCGACACCACAGCAACAGAGCTATAAGATGTAATTAGGATTCGGTCACTGTGCTGCCAAGCTGGGTGAGAAAGTGTGCGTGTGTGTGTGCGTGTTAAAAGAGTATATATATGTGTGTGACAGAGGGAGTATGGAATCAGGAGAGGGGGTAAATACACAAGACACAAGACACACACACACAACGCACACTGGCCACAGGGCAAACAACAACATCATTCAACAAGTGGCAGTTAGTCATCAAAAGGATCTTTTTCATGTCCACTGTGTGTAGTTGTGTGTTTGATTGCATTCAACAACTAGAGTCTTGTTCTTCCTGTTATCCAGTCTGTCTGCACTTCAGCTGAACACACACATTTTACTGGCTGAATGTTAAACATATCTGATCAAATCTGCAGGGGGAAAAGTTGTTAGAGAGATGATCGTTATCTAAATCCAAAACACAACAGCTGTGTTTGTGTGTGCGTGTGTGTGCCTGTGTGTGTGTGTGTGTGTGTGTGTGTGTGTGCACGTGTACATACAGTATCTTGGTGAGTTTTGAATTGAAACAAGACTAGGTCAAAACCTGGTATGTGGCTGGATAGCCCTTTATCTTTTTGCTTCTCTCCTACTCTCTGTGCTCACATATACAGTCATTTAATACAGACAAATTCCCTATAAAGCTGTTCTCACTTACATATTTCTCTGATTCTGTTATAAGAAACCGGAACAAGTATGAAATAGTGACTGAAACATGGCCCATTTAGACCACATGTTAACCAGCAGTCACTTCAAAGCCATTTCCAAGCTGCTGCTCTGCACTGCTAAAATCCTGATTTTATAACTGCAACGTTGTCTGACAAAATTACCGTGCAAATGAGTTAAAGACAACCACTGGGCTGTGATTTCAGCTACATTTACTTGTAAAATGAAAGATGAATGATGAATGTTAGAAGCTCATTGACATCTGTGTGCTGTGAGGTCAAATGAATGAGATGCATAGAGAGGTGTGTATTTCTCCTCTGTGATGGAGGCTAGCAGTTTCTGCTTGCTTCCAGTCTTTGTGACAAGCTATGCTAAACACATCCTGGACCAATCTCTCTACTGAAGGAACAGGGATTCAACTGTATGATTTCTTTATCCAACACCTGGCAAGCTAAGAAAGAAGGATTTTTCCCAATATGTCAGAGGATTCCCTCTACCTAAGTTACACTTTATTCATTTCAATGAAGAAAGAACTAAATTTATCTCTGTTCTGTTTAGGAGCAGGTGGCAACAGTACAGGACCCGGGGACAACTCCAGTCTTGCAGAAGAAGCTACTCCCAACACCTACTTAAAAATTCATGTATTTTGGTGTGGGAGGAAACATGGCAACCTGAAAAGGATTTCAGTCCGCCCTGATGGGGTTTGAAACCAGGACCTTCTCGCTGTGAGGCGAGAGTATCAAACACAAAGCCACTTTGCTTAAAATGAAATTATTACACTACCTTGGCTTTGCCCACTTCAAAAACCAAGCACAGCAGCCAGGTCCTTTGTTGTTTTAAAATGTAATTTGTGGCTGAAAGCATTTCTGGTGAGTTCGACATGGGAAGGGTTTTTTTTTATTTAACAAGAACATTAACATTTTTATTGTTGGGAGAACAATCTTATTTAGTCTCTCGCTGCTCTTTCACTTTGCTGTATTGTCTATCTATAGTATTTTAGCTTCCTACAGTGGTTAAGCCATTCTGTTGTCAAGTATAATAAAAGTATAATCAAAACAAAACCATTTATACTGATGCAAGATCTGACAGAGACTCTCTCTCGATCTATAGTTTTATTTTCCTCAGCACTCTACAGTGGTTAAGTCTGTTGTTAATCAAATCACAAATAACTGTGGCTTCATGTTGGGGAAGGATGATTCCACTCGAACTGAAAAGCATCTGAGGTCTTACAGGCCTCAACCTTGGAGGTGACTATACTGTTTTTTAATGAGGTAAGAAATGTGCTTACAAAGTGCATCTGTCTGCAGAATTATCGACTATCTATTGTTTAGCTGAACCCCCCAGTTTAACATAGAGGAGAGTATTGCAGAATCAGCTGGTAGCTGCACAGAGAGATAAGAAGTGTCTTAACTATCTTAAACTATCTTTCTCAGTCACACCCGTCGTTCTTAAATGGCTGCAGAACCAACGGTTGTAGATTTCCTGGAAAAGTCTCATATTGCATTAGTTCATCACTACTGTTTTTCTGCGAACACTGTCATTGTTTTATAACAAGAAATAACTTTACAGCCCTTGAACCCAAACAAAATGCTTAAAACTCATCGGAATTTGTCAAATGCATAAAAGCCTCCATTGAATTTCTTTATCACTTATGTAACTGCTTTCATACTCGTAATATAGGATTTGTGATTTCAAGATTCAAATAAAATACCAGGTAAAATGAGGGAACATACTTTTTTCAAGTCTGCTCAAAAGAATGACTGAATTTTAACTCAGAGGAAGTCCTGGTGTTGATGTTTAGTGTTGATGCTGTTGACCTTTTTGACATTTGTTCAGCATTCTGGCCTCTCAACAGCCATTTAGAGTGTGTTACATCACAGTAATGTGCTTAGTGTCTATATATAAAACCATTATGTGTGAAAGAGAGAGAAAGAGAGAGCGCCACTGGCATGACAGGACAGCTGTTCCAGTACAGGCTGTGATCCATCTATCTTTGGATGTAGAGAAGTGTGTGTGTGTGTGTGTGTGTGTGTGGGGGGGCAGAGGGAAGTGACAGGGAGTGATGGAATGTGATGAATTCCCACAATCCTTGGCACGTTGTTTGGCAGTTGGAAAAATGTGATCTCACCTCCGATGTCACCAACCACTGTACCATCCATCCATCCATCCATCCATCCATCCATCCATCCATCCATCCTTCCATCCATCCTTCCATCCATCTTTCCATCCATCCATCCCTACAGCAGTGTAGATACAATACCTTATGTGACAGTAGCAGTATCCGCATTTGCAGTGGCACTTAGAGCTGCAAATGACAATTATTTTAATGATCAATTTCACTCTCAATTATCTTTTCAGTTAATTGTTCAAGAGATAAAATGTCAGAAAATGGTAAAAATGCCAGAACTGGCTAATACTATGTTAGAGTTTACAGTAACAACAGCAGCTCTATCCTGCTGTTTATTTGGTATGGGGAAGTTTACACTCCAAAAACTCCAAACTTGTGTTTAATAGTACATAAATCCAATAACTGTATTGTTTGTCAAAACATGTTTTTCTGTACTAAGCTTTCAAATCATCCAAGGGTTATATCGGCACAAATAACATTCTAATTATATTTTGGAATTAAAAGGTATTATTTCTTTCGCTATAATGAAAGAAATAATCAATACATGTAGCAAATGTACTAGTAACACTAATACTTTGTTCAATACTGAAAATGCACCATCAACGTCACTACACATCCACACACTGACAGACAGTCAAACGGAAATCATAGTTCCTACTGTCAGCAGGGATGTAATGTGTGACAGTTGCATGGAGTCAAAACCTCCAGCACTGTGCATGACACATGGTGCAAGAGTGGGGGTTGGGATGTCAGGTAGCTCAACCAGTACAACTACTACACTTATTCCACTCTCTCTTCCTCACACACACACACACACACACACACACACACACACAAACACATACACAGGTACACACACACACACACACACACACACACAAGTACTTAACATATGGGTATGAGGCTGAGAATTGGCCCTGTTCAGATGAATGTACCGGATACTGCTGCCTCCCAGCTCTAATCACATGATGGTGTGTGTGTGCTGTTGTGCATCTATCTTTGCTGGGACCAGTTTGAGTGGAAGCCCTTGAGAGTGAGGACACTCCCTTCTTCAAAATGCCTTTGCCTTTTGAATGTTAAGACCTGGGGTTAGGTTAGGGTTAGACGCTAGGGAAAGTATTATCTCAATTAGGGTCCTCACAACTATAGCAGTGTCTGTGAGGGAGTAGGAAAGGGAGGTTGACTCTAGATTTATTGTATATGTAATGTTTACATTGCCAATGGCACAGACTGTACATAAGTGACATAAGTAGCATAAATATTATTCCTAGCATTGTATAGCTGTCCTGGTTTACAGTGACTGCTGCGGCGGTCTCTCCTTATTTGGGAAACCAGCAACCAGAATGAAGACTCCAAAGTTCCCCACTATCTTCAATTCTGTCCTACGCTACGCTAAACACCGACTGAATCACTCTCTATACTGAGGGCACAGATTTACTCTCTTTTCATCTGAAATCTGTTAAGACATCAAACAGCGTATTTTCCAAAATGTTAGAACATGCCTTTAAAAAGATCAGTTCGCTCAAATTACAATTAAGCATATTTTCTCACTTGTCATCTGGATGGTTTTGGTTTTATGTGCCGAGTTACTTAGACACTTTCCACTGAAAGTCTGGCCACTTCACCAATATAAAAAAATGTAAAAAATAATTTGGTTTGTGCAGCACAAAGCATTGGTGGACTAAATCAAAGAGAGCAACATGTCTTTCTAAAAAAAGATGTGTCTGTTTCTTTCTACAGTCCATGGACCTTACTTTCAAGAGTTCCCTAGGTGATTATTTCTATCTATAGGCTGGATACCAGTGGGTCTAAATAGAAAAATGTGTTTGTTTTTTATTCTTGGACCGTCTCATTAATTTAAAAAAAAAAAAAAACTCTTACATTTCTTTTTAGGTATCAAACTTGTTCTAATACCGATAATATTCAGTGAAAGATGTAAAACTTCCACAGTATTTAAGGATGAAATCAGGATGAAAAGACCTTGTAGAGTCAGAAGTGTCAGACCGTTTATAGTCACCCCCTGTAGGCAAACGGAGAACTCTGGAAATATGGTGAAGTACCGCTATATTGACATCATGAGAACCCTTACAACTATTTCCTCTGTGTGTGTGTGTGTGTGTGTGTGTGTGTGTGTGTGTGTGTGTGTGTGTGTGTGTGTGTGTGTGTGTGTGTGTGTGTGTCCAGATGTCTGTAGCCTGTGGGAATGAGAGCAGTGTGTGAGTAGGACAGGAAATGATTCTCATGGAGACTCTGATGGATATACACCCCCTGATCCCCCCGCAAACACACATACACACACTCACACAGTCACATGCAAGCTGACACCCAACAATAAGAGCATGTGATGTATATAACAAGATGTTTTTGTCACATATTCATGTGACAAACACATTTGCACAAAGACATAATCTTTCTGCTTCACCATTCATTTCAGGTTTAATTCTATCTTTTCTTTGTCTGTCTTTAAACACCCTCCCTAAAGGAACACAAAACGTCATATGAGCAGTGCAACAGAAAGACAAAGGGGAAAAGAAAAGTGCGTGACAGGTTTCAGGTGTGTGTGTGTGTGTGTGAGTGTGTCTGTGTGTGTGTGTGTGTTTGTGTGTGTGTGTGTATTTGCATTGGAGTAAGCCATCAAATCAGGGCCTTAAAGCATCGACAGTAGTTAAGCTATTTACTTTTGTAAAGCTGCTCAGTGCAGAGAAGCTCAGCCAGTCAAGGTCAAGTTGGACTGCAAAGTGCAATACACACTCTGTGGATGTCCAACCGCGACAATGTACCTTCCTATAGTGAGAAAAAGTCTCCGATACAACTTGTTATTATCCAATAAACATCCACATTTGTTACATATAACAAGGAGCTAATGTATTGTAAAGTCTGGCAATCAGTGTCTTCAATCAGCTTTAAAACAACAACTTTTGGCTCTGTGAGGACATAAAAACTTAAGTGAAAATATGTTTAAATAAATCTGTTCCTTGGTATTTTACATTGTATTTTCAGTAGCTATAATATATGTATACACATATTGGCAAAGACTGAAAACAATAAGCACCATATGTATTATAAATATTAATAAGACCCTTCTTTCACATTTCATCCAGCTTTTTTGCAGCCATCACAGGATGCATACCTAAACAGCTGAAGTCAGTGGTTCCTAACCTTTGTGGCTTGTGAACTCTCCATACAAATAAGCGCCAACTTTCAACCTCTTGTCACAAGTTACATACATAGCCATGAGCTCTGAGGACTTAAATTAAAAAGGAGTGATTTTCCCCTTCTCAGACTGATTGATCTGAATAAATTCGAGGTACAAGTTTCCTTTTCTGATAATCATCTTATGACCCCTTAGATTCATCTAGCAAAGCCTTTGGCTGGTCTCCACCCCCAGGCTGGACACTGTTACCTTAACTATTTTAGAGACGACCATCTGGTAAATGTTAACAGTTTCTTCTCTCTCTTCAATCTGTACTAGTGCGGCGGAAGGACCTTGAATTAATGTTTACATTCAATTTAAACTGATAGTGTTATGTTGCAATACAGCAAACACTGAGGCATCATACAGTTTGATTCATTGTACTACTCTTAATGTGACTGTATTATATACAAAGTAATACACTAAGATTTAAATAGTGTTTACTGCGGGACATTCTTACGTATTAAATGATAAGAACATCGACACTGAAATGATTCATTTATTTGTCACGCTAAGACTTTAGCATTCACGATGGTAAGGGAGTGCATTATCCAAGATAACAGGATGAACATTTTAGCAATCAACAGCAGTTTTACATAACCAGATCATCAGTTATGCAGACATTTCGGAAGAATACTGTCTTTTATTCCATATTTTGTGCAAACCTTTTATGAATTTGGTCTATATAAAACTATTAAACTTGATGTTTTTAAGCCTATTTAGAATTTTAGCACATTTGAATTCATGCTACTGGGCTACCACTCTACCTAGCACTAGCCTTTAGCACCACAACAAATGGTATGTTGCGGACAGTTTTTTTATGATTTAGTGGCTAAGTTGGAGAGTTTCCCAAAAACCTGATGTTTTCTTGAAATGTAGCTTTTCTCTTATATGTCTGGATTCTGAATCAGCTGCTAGACTAAGTATTAACATTTGAGTTTACGGACATTCAGACTGCTCAAATGCTTATATTCATTGCCATTTTTTTAAGTGCTGTTATAGTGATTTTCCAGTAGAGCTGAGTCAGTGTTGAGTCACAGAGGCAGGAGTGAGTGTCTGTTATTATAAGGCTAATGATAAAGCTACCAGAATAAACAGAGGAGTGACTGTGAGAGGCTGGCAGAAAAGAGGCTTAGCATGAGCTTAATGTACACACACACACACACACACACACACACACACACACACACACACACACACACACACACACACACACACACACACACACACACACACACACACACACACACACACACACGCACATACGCAGTGTAACTTGACCTCTGAATCTGACATCTGAATCTTTGGCCCTGTCGGCAAGAAGACACGAGTTGAGTGAGACAGAGAGGAGTCGGGTTTTTTGCCTCCTTGTGGTGTATTTTGTAAGTTTCCTGTGTTCGTGAGCTCTCTTTGCTAATGCAGCCAACAGATGCGGACTGAACTCGTTTTTTTCTCAAGCTTTGTCTTTCTGTTTTCGCTGTCATGTCTGACCTCACTCTCCCAGTCCTTATCCCAATGGCTACTAAAGATTTAAATTCAAGTCAGACCTCTATTCAGATCACCTCTATTAAATTCAGCTAATCCCTCTTGAATACTTCCTTGTTTTCCCCTCCTAAGTATTTGCTTCTTTGATTTTTGTTAGTTTTTCCTCTTCTTTTGCATTTCTCTTTCAGTTTTTTTTTCTGTTTTCATCCCCGCCTCATCCTCCCACTCTGATTGGCTTTTTTGAATTTTCAAACAGTGACCACACCCTCTATTTTTTTCCTTTCAGTCTCAACACACACACACACACACACACACACACACCGCCTCAGACACAGGATGTACATTCATCCTTTTCCCCTCCCTCCTTCCATCCTACCATCCTTCCATCCTTCCTCCCGTTCCTTCCTTCCAAAACAACCAGATGGTGAGACAGCAGCCGAGAGACAGAAAGCAACAGCAGGCGGAAAGCCCTTAGAGAGTGACATCACAGTCTCTCTCTCTCACACTCTCTCTTAGAGGCTATAAAGGCTTCATTGTATCCTCCATCGCATGGAAAATGTCGGAGGAACCCTGTGAATTTGACGGAGTGTATCCATGGGCCAGGGTCAGTGAGAAAAAAAAAAAAAGAAAAAACACGCACACGCACACGCACATGCACGAACACAGAAGCTTTACCCTGAACTTGGTGCGTTTGTGTATAACTGGTCTTCATCAAGGCTTCCTAAGGTCACTAGAATGACTGGTGTGTATGCACACTGTGAAGAACACTTGTAAAAGAGAGTGTGTGTGTATAAGTGCATCTACTTTATCTGTGTATATGTGAAATTAATCTTTTGCAGGGGTTTCCCGAGTGATCAAATGACTGATCTGTGTATATGTGTAAACATGAGTTAGACTGACACTGCTAATGTGGCATTCAGTGTTTCTAAGTTTCTTTGACAATTAGTCCATATGCACTGTACATTTTAAACAGGGAAATTCCTTAAACTAAAGTTAAGCTTCCTTAAATTAGAGGAAGCCTGACCTCACCACTGTCTTGTGACCTCAACAGCGTGAAGAAAATTAGCCAAGAGAACCGTCTCGAAATACATAAACACCATCCAAAAAGAGTCCCAGAACCAAACACAGCATGCATGTGACACCAACCGGCCATATTTAAGGTCCTTAAATCTTGGCCAACAGTGATTAGCTTTTATTCTCTGCTGTGACTGACCTACGTCTGGTCATGTTACCACCAACACATTAGATTGATTTTACTATTTAGTGTGTTTCCGCTAGCTGTCTAGCTTGCTAGCTTGGAATGCAACGATGCATTAAACCCCCAGATAGGAATGAAAGAAAATTTAGGGTTCACAGTTTGACACACACAATTTTTAACATAGTTGGGATGAAAAGTAACTGTGACTGTAAAAAATTCGGTGTAAAAAGGTTTATAGGCTTTCTGTTTAGAGAGGTTTTGGTGCAAAATAGACCTGTTAAACGAAAAAAGAAACTTTTACACAAGCAGATCTTTATCTACATAAAACTAACTATCCTGTTGATATTGGCCTTATAAAGAATAAGAACAAATATATTTATATATCTATATCTATATATATATATATATCTATCTATATCTATATTTAAACATTTCTGTAAAACAAAGTTTTTGATTCCTGGAGGACAAAGACTTTTTAGTAGATGCTGAATTAGCTTGCTGGCTAATTAACTAGCTAACAGCTAGGTTTTTAGTGTTGGTGTTTGTTTTTTTGTTATTGTTTTATCGTTGTTGTTAACAGAGTGTTTTGGAGTAGAGACGAGAGGAATAGACAAGATAGCCTACTATGTCCCAGCTGACTTCATTTTGAAATAAATCTACTTCAGACTAACATTAATAAACTAGCTAACAGCAACATCATAACTTCTTATTTCACATATCTCACTTTGCTTGCTGCTTATATACACTATACTTTACTTTTCACATGAACACAGCCAATCTCCAGCTGTGACAGCACTTCAGAACATCTACATATTCCACACAGAGAACACTTACTTTGACGTCTTGCTCCAGTGTTCGAATCAGTTCTCCGTCCACCTGCCCTGTTTGGGCCACGCGGAGAGAGCGCCGCTCTGCCTTCCTGAGCCGGTACTGCAGGATGCGGCAGGTCTTATTGGCCTGTAAAACACATGCAGCGTGAGTAGACGATGTCACTTGTCATCTGTCTAAGCTGTCTTTGTTGCTTTGCTTCACTTTATTGTGCCTGCAGAAAAAATTCGCCTTGCAGCAGCCATTGAAATACAACAGAAGACATGTATTACACAAGCACATAAAAGAGTATGGCAAGCCATTCGTTGCTTTTTATTCTGAGCATCTTAAGCCCATGTCTTAAATTAAAAACTGATGCCCTTCCTTTAAAGCGTTGTTTTGAAGCTCCATAATGAGCCTGGCTTTGTGTAGCACCTCTTGCACAAAAATGACAAATTCAGATGATTGATTACCCTCTGTCTTACTTGACAGTTTCAAAAAAAATTGCAGCTTCTTTCTGTTTTATACATTTAAACTTCCAAATCGAATCGAAGAAAATGAGAGCAAAGATTCAATAACACATTGTGCTCTCATTTAGCCAGTTTACCTGCCTACACATGTACCTGCTCCAGCTGTTGCCGTAGCTCCTGCAGCTGGTAGACGTCTTCTTCCATGTACATGTCCCTCATCTCCAACATCTCAGACCTCAACTCCTCCATCTCATCCTGGACACAGTGAAAAAGAGAAGAGTATGAGTGCATCTGTCATTTTTTCACAAAATATCGTGAGCCAGGTACTCCTCCAATATCAACCTGCAGCGAAAGGGAGCTGTTATATATGGTAGAGACTTCAAACTGTGCATTTCTGACTGTAACTCAAAGTGCTGAGCGCATTATGTGTACATATCTGGGTCATAAAGTGGATCCTTTAATGTCTAAAAGAAGTCATCATCACTTTTAGCATCTTTCTCATAAATGCAAGTCAATCATTATCATCGTCAAAAATGATTTTCCATTAACTTTGCTACGATCATTATCCAACCCATCACTCACTGCTCGCTGCCATTAACCGCCACATCTTCATTTTCATCATCCTCATTATCAGGATAACCATTACAACAATTAGTGTCTTCTTAAAACGAACTGCTATGTAATATTCTCTCAAGTCAGATAGGGTTCATCAGAAATATAGATCTACACGTTGTAAGCAGCAGAATGGTGTACTGACTAATATCATGTAATATTGTATTGATTCTCCTTTCTATCTCCCACCCAGGAGGTAGTTACAAAGGAGGTCCAAGGTCAGGGTCAGGCTATTAGCATGCTTTAGAAGAAACTAATAGTCCTTGCAGGGGGATGCAGTCTTTTTGGCAGCCAGCATTAAGGAGTAAGGAAATTCCTAAACTTGAAAAATAGGAAGTAAAAAGATTTAACCAAATGTGGCATTAAAATACCACTCAAAAATAATCCAGTTCATATGATTAATTTACAGTAGAGTTGTTATCTCCCTCTCTTTGAGACATATAGAGATGAATTATTCATTTCAGCTTGACAGCATGAATTGCATCATCCCTCTGAATCTTATTTAAGGTGCAGGTCTTGTATTAGCGTGTGTGTCAGCAATGAAATTAACATCACCACAGTAGAAGAAGTCTGGGTCACTGGACTTAATGGGAGAGTAAGAGGCACGTAACACTATGGTGTGCCTCCAAGTGTGTGTTGTGTGTTGTGTGTGTGCGATGTGCAAGGATAATAAGCAAAAGGAGTACAAGCGGCTGTAGTAGTAGTAGTAGTAGTGCCGTCATAATTTACTACAGCGGAAAATGTGGGTCAGCTTCTGCAGAGCTCCGACTGTAGCATCAACGCAACTCTGGGGATGTGTGTGTGCGTGTGTGCGTGTGTGCACGTGCGCATGGAATATGAAAGTGAGACAAGGAACAACAGTGGGTTAGGGTGTGTACATGTCTCCGCCAACTAGAGAATAAACAGTTTGTGTATGAGTGTGAATCATAAACATGTTATCAATTTCGGTAAGGTGTGTCAGTTTAGCATGCAGCAAAGCGTGCGTGTGCGTAATCTTGTGAAAGAGATTTGTTGATCAAGCTGAAGAGAGACTGCAGCAACAAGCAATCTGCCACGACACTGACCACTGTGCTACACATCTGCAACATAGAGGAGAGAGGGAGTCTGGAAGGAAATGAAAGGAATGAGAGGGAAAGAGAAGAGAGGGAAAGGATGCAAGAGAAAGAAAAGAGGAAAGGAAAAGAGCCTAAAAAAAAGAAGGACTTGAATGTAAAGGAAAGAGAAGAGAAGTGAAAAAATAACGGAGAGATAAGAAAGAAAGGACTAGGAGAGAATGAAAGAACACAAACTTGGCAAAAAGAAAGTGTAAGAGATGGAAAAATAGGGATGGAAAAAACAGCATGAAAGAAATTTTGATGGGGAGGGGGATAAAACATGACAGCAGAGTGTGAGAATGCGAGGACACGAAACGAGGGAATCATAAGTTAATGTGGCGAGAGACAGAGAGAGAGAGGTGGTCCACTGACCTGCTTTTCACAGTTAACCACGGAAGAACAGGAAAGATGGTTTCTATCATGTGAGCAACCAGCCAGTCAGGAGAGGGAATCACGCAAACGGATGTGGGATTTTAATGAGCCAGATGGGTTAATGTTAGAAATTAGAGCTCTCCCACATCTGCTTTGCTGACAGTCCTCAGCACAATGGGTGAAATCCCAACATTTTTGTATCTTTACAATATGTTTTTAGAGCTATGAAACAAAATCATATACAATCAAATTCCTGTACTAGGCCTACATCCACGGACATGACTGTGCACTACATTGCTGTATAAAAGACATTAACTACAAAAGCTGTGGTTGTTTTTCAAAGTTTTTTGCTTTTAATGAATGAAAAAACAAAGCAAAGAAGCATGCTTCTAATAATTTCAGAGGTAACAAGGAAACACAAACTTTATAGATGTGTTCACTGTTGTCATTAGCCCATTGAAAACTTGCTTTGATGATATCACTGTTGACCATTTGTAACAGCATTTCTCAGTGGGGGGCGTTGCAGTGCATTTTTTTTTAGCCAGAACCTGCTTAGTTTGACCCCTTTAAATTAAGTTTTAATTATACTGTCTCTCAAAAATGATAAGACTATTTGTAATGCTCAATAATAGAAATATTCTTACTTGTTCTTATCCCAAGAGTTAGACGAAGAAGACTCATACCACTCTCATGTCTCCAAAATGAATATGAGGCTACAGCCAGGAGACTGCTAGCTTAGCTTAACACAAAGAGTAGAAACACAGGGAAACAGCTAGCCTGGCTCTGTCCAAAAGTAACAACATCCACCTACCAGCATCTCTCAATCTCACTAATGAACACATTTTATTAATAGCTACTACACGACACGATATTTTTTAACCGTTGGACAGAGCCAGGCTAGCTGTTTCCCTGTGTTTCCAGTCTTTGTGCTTAGCTAAGCTAACCGGCTTCTGGCAGTAGCTTCATATTTAGCCCTCAGACATGACGGTGGTTTTGATCTTTTCACCTAACTATAAGCAAGAAAACAAGTAACATTTCTAAAGATATCAAACTATTATTTTAGAAAGATTGAGATTCTATTTTAAGCCTACCACACACATGTAGCTATACTAGAGTTTGAAATGGGCCATGGTCTTAAATATGAACACAGGTACTGTGGATCTGGATGGCTGTCATGTTTGTTTAACCAGGCAGTTCCACTGAGATTACTGAGCCACCAGAGCATCACACCTGTCCGTCTGTCACATGTAATATATCTTCACAAATTTTGTATTTTCACATTATTAAGAATTCAGGTAAGGAAAGACAGCCTTGGATTCAGCATGATATTAAAACATTTTGTAATATAAGCTTATTAAATGGGTATTGTATATCATTTAGAGAGGTCAGAGAATTACCTCAGTACATACAAGAAAAAAAAAAAAAAAAATCACAGCCTTACAAACATTTAATGCTACTTATTGTACTGTTAACTGTATGATCAAAGCAATTATTTCCAATGTAAAATAATCTGAATATTGAAGTGGGGTTGTGAGTACACTAAAACGGTCATCTATGCAAGTCGCGCAGATGCTCAACTATTTGCTTAACTCGTAGTCACAGGACACACATTCCAAAAAATTAAGTCCAGAAAGCCATATCTTTGTGAGCCTCTATCAGCTTCAGCTGTAATATCAGGTCTGTGGTAAAGGCCTAACTGTTGTTCATTATGTTTAAGTGCAGCGTGTGGGTTCGACTGATAGTTCAATTAATTGCCGAACTTCCTGCTCAGTGAAAGCCGCTTCAGTGAGGTGTGCGGATGACAAGAGTGACCAAATGTGTTAGACAATCAAACTGTTGTCAGCATGTCACCTAAAAATGAGTATGTAGTGGCTGCAGGAAAGTAGGAAGGTAAGAAGCAGAGAGGGAAGTTAGGAGTGCAGGTTCGGTAGGTGGAACGTTACAATTGTTTACCACATATTCTGTCGTAGCTTCAACAGATCTTGACAGAAACATTATACACACTAAGATCTGAAGCCATAATTAATGAGATTTCAACAGCTGCTACTTGCGAGCGGGAAACCGTAGCTGCACCAGCAAAGAGTCAAGACATTAATATGCAGTACACGAGCCTATAGTGGAAGATAGGCAGGCCAAGAGGCATGAAGTATGCACTGAAAGACAAAAAGACTGAGCAATGGGGGTAGAAACAGAGAGATGGAGTTGGAGAGTGAGATTTAGATTGTGCTCCCAGGAAAATTCGGAAACTGAGGGGGAGACTGAGAGAGAGTCTGACACCTCAGCAGCGTGTTGTTTTGATCTTCTAATTACTAACCAGGTGTTCCTCACAGCTGCAGACACAACCGGACTCACTTCACTGCCAGGCCTCCCATGAGGCTTTGGGGTGGTCTAATAGGTAGCTCTGCCGCTTTACTGTTCTACTGTATTTTCAGTCACAGCAGCACTGGACCGCCACACACATACAAACGGCTGCAAATGTGCACCTACTGAGATGATACACGTGAAACAACAAGAGAGAAATCTCTCTCTGGCCATCACTAAAGAAGGGAGTGAGAAGCCAAGCTTTTTAGCACTGCTTACATCTCAAAGGTTCCCTTTTTAGCTAACGAGGAAGGACAAACATCAGTAAAGTTTGATTTTAGAGGGTCACCAAACGCAATCAGGATTAAGGCTGCAACTAATGACCATTTTTTATTATTGATTAAACGGCTGACTATTTTCAAATTCAATCAATAGTTTGGTCTGTAAAACACCAGAAAGCAGCAAAAATCGCCCATTACAACTTCCTGCAGCCAAAGGTAACGTCATCAAATGTTTTATTTTGTCTAACCAACAGACCAGTATCAAAAATGAATCACTTCATTTGAGTGTAAGACACTGAAAAGCAGCAAATTCTGCCATTGTGGAACCATCAAATCTTTGGCATTTTTGCTTGGAAAACAAAAAAAAAAAAGCGCGGTTGATCAATCGCCTTCCCCAATCAATCACTGACAATTATCGACTTGTCTGGTCACTGCCAGTTACTGCTTTGGTACATGCTAACGAGATTGATCCTTCTCCCAAATCAATCACTCCCAAGGCAGGATGGATCTGCTTGACTGGTGGATCCACATGTTACATTTCACCTTGAGCATTTTTTGTAGGAAAAAAAAAAAGGCCCTCGGTAAACAAATAAGCAAGAATCTGGAGTTCCCTTTCCCCTGAGTATTTTATCACAGGACACTACAGGAAAACTCCCTGTCACACCAATGCTGATCAAACACCTTGGCAGCAGCAGCAGGGCAGAATGAGGCAAGTTTGACTGCAGCCCCTCGGGCTGCTGAATGAAACCGCGTCCTCACCTGCGGGTGGGTGGAAACGCACCTGACCAAAAACGAATTAGGCTTTTCGGCAAGTTATGTCGAAGAGCCACCGTCCGTGGAAAATGCTACGTCCGCGTTGTTTTTCCGAAACCTTCACGGTATTTCACGCTTGGTCTGCTGGTGTTCGGCCACGGAGCACGGGGGTCCCGGTGGCTGCGAGGCAGCATGTTTTCGCTCATGTCCTGCTGGAGGGTCAAGATTTTCTATCCACGACGTTTCCCCTCGTAGTGAGCAGCCTTGGATGGCATCCAAAGGGAATCTCTACACACTGGGAAATTAGTCAGAGTGAACCGCTAAATAAACCTACCTGACTTTCTGATGAAACACCATGATAATGGAATTTAAAAAAACAACATATATATGTTATGATGTCTGCCATTCCCATGGGGTCCCTGGTGCAAAAAAAGGGGGCTGTCTATTTGACGTGAATTGATGAAAAAAAAAAAAAAAAACAGCCTGGAAAGCCACTTCCAAGAAATTTAAATCCACACAATCATGGATGACACGTTAGAAAATATATTGGACTTACTTTGAGGTAATCGTTCTCCGATCTCAGCTCTTCTATTTCCCTGACAAACTCCTCATGCATGCCGTCCATAAACTCCTCTGTGAGGTCTGAGAAAGCCAAAGATGTGCTTGCCGGCACCCTGCTGTCAAATGAGGTGACCGAGCGCTCCTCGCCGGGGGAAATGCTCCCTTCCCCGGTCTCCACGCCGATGGAGATACGGTCCTTGTCGTCTTTCTCCGCGGAGGAGCAGGTGGTCTTGGCGGCGGCGGCGGCTTGCTGGCTAACTCTGTCCGTCAGCGACTTGTCTCCGTCCGGCCCGCCGCCTCGGCTGCTCCTCGACTCGGCGTCGCTGCTCACAGCGTCCGCGGAGAGCTTGTTTTCCTCGGAGGCGCAGTCCGATAGCTCGGAGCTGCTGTCGGTCGGGGAGAGCTTCCCTGGGGCGCAGCCCGAGTCCTTGGATAAATCGTCAGACCCGATACTGGCGTCCGACACCTTCCTCCGCCCTCCGGTGCTTTTGGTAGCCTTGGCCGCCGAGGTCTTGGACAACGCGGCGGCGGAGAAGGAGCCTTTGCCCGCCGGTTTGCCACCACCGCTCTTCTCCGCTTTACCGTCCTTTCCAGCAAGACTTCCCACGGGGCTGCGCCTGGAAATGCGGCTGCCCAGATGGATGGCTCCCGGCTTCACGCTCAGTGTCGGCGTCCCAATCCCTCCGCGGATCTTTGTGAGCGACCACCCGGGTACGTCCTTCGGTCTGGCCGGGGACGGCGCCCGGTTTATCTTCTTCTTCCCGCCCGGGGGCTGAGCGGACAGCACCGCAGAGAGCTCCGCAGTTTCAGGCCGGGGATTTAGCTGCTGCTGCCCGGGCACCGCGTGCTGCGTCTGCCCGCTGTCCGAGCCCTCAGTCCCGCCTCCGCTTTCCATCTTCTGCCGGAGATGGAGTCTCCGTTCCTTGGGCGAGGCGAAGAAGAGGTGAGTCGGAGAGTTATGGACATCAACCTCCTTTGTTTTTGTCATTCATTCCGTTTAGGCCGAAACAAGATCAGAAATGAAACCTCCTATTTGAGGAAAGAGGAGGCAGAAGTTGTTGAGTGTGAATAAACAACTGCAGAGCAACACAAAAGGAGGTGATCCTCGGTCCAGCCACAATGAGAGCTCCCGTAGTGCAAAAGGACGAGGAAACAGGAAGCAGAGTCCAAAAACCGCTAGAAAGCAAAATATAATCCCCCTTTCCACTCCGGCTGATGAATTTGTCAGTGATCCCGCTCTGTTCTGCTGATGATCTCCGTCTCGATGGCATCCACTAGCCGGTTCCTGCTCTTAGGAGTTGTGGGTAAGAACAGAGAGGCAGTGTGGTGGATATGGTCTCTCTCCCCCTCTCTCACTCTCTCTCTGTCTCTCTCTCTCTCTCTCCCTCTCTCCGCCCAGATAACTCAATGCAGCTCTGGAGGAGAGAGAGAGAGAGAGAGAGAGAGAGGGAATCTAATTCCTCTTTAGCCCTCTGTCGCCACCATTGCAGGATATTAGAAGACACTCAGAGCAGGCAAAAGAAAATAATGTGTATGAATGTTCTAAGAGGTGCGTGGAGAGCATGAGTCACCATGGCTATATATTTAATTGTAAAATGAATCGGTTACAGCTGCATTTAAAATACACTTAAAGACATTTATGTAGCCTGTAGGTCAGGGTATAAATAGCAATAATTATAGGCAGTCAAAAAATGCATCATACAGGCACTCCCCCCAAAATGACACTACACTCCATTTACTGATTGTGCTAATGGGCCCCCGCTACTGCTGTCAGCATTTATTATTTATGTTTATTTTTATGGATGAATATTTTCAGCTTTTGTAGGTATCACAGCATTTGGTGCTTCAGCTAATCTGCAACCCACATCCTAAAAAAGGGCTTTTCTAAAAGTTTAGGACCTGTTTTTCCTTTTAAAGTTTTTCTTTTCATTCATTTCTGCACAGTATGAAATTGAGTTCAACACAACTTAATTTATCACCGCATGGGCAATTCCACGCAGCAGCTTTCCGTCCTGAGCAGCAGATATACACACAACAGAGGGGAGCAGAAAGAAGAAACAGTGTTAATACCAAAGCTAAAGACAATCAAAGGCGATACGCTTGAAAATTCTAATTGGAATTGTAATCAGTAGATAAATACAAGCAATGAAAATAAGCACAAATTTAAAAAAAAACACACAATACAATTTCCAGAGAGATAATGCTTACAGTAAACATGACGCTTTAATTTGGTTTGGCAAAAGTGTCTCTCCCCTGATTTCACATAATAGCTGAGTCTCTTCTGTCATTGCTGCATCGGGAATCACGCTGCATCCTGACACTCACTTGAAGAAATAAAATTCTCTGCCAAGAAAAAAGAATCTGAAAAACATCTTACTTTATCTGTAAGACACTGAAAATAAATTACCATAAGGTTGGTACCACCAATTTTTTTTTTGACAGGTGGATGATGGGTTGAATAGAAAAAAAATATGTAAATGGGTCACACAAATAAAAATCTATTAAATAAAAACTTTCTTACGTCCTTATTTGCAGTTCAACAGTATTTAAAGTATTTAAAGACATGGTATTTAAAGATTGTTATTATTTGCACCCAACTTCAACTTAATCAACTTAATTTTAGTTACAAGAAGTTATTTTAATGATACAGTATGTTTATTTGCAGTATATCTGCATGCAGGCATGTAAACAGCCACTCCCATCATAATTAATTCACCTCCTTGTGCACATGGTAAGTCTATGCAGTACAGGTCTCATGTTTCACCATTTTCTCTCTCTCTCTCTCTCTCTCTCTCTCTCTCTAAGTGAGATTGTGATCAGATATCACCTAAAAAGAGAGGAAACCCCATGATTCCTCAGACAACAAAAGAGGTTAATGCCTTTATACAGCTGCAACCATCTGATGCTCTGTTTTTCATAAACACATGATGTGCAGTTCAAAAACAGAACTATGGTTAAGATCTTAAATTAGCCAGGGATACTAAGTAAGTCTGGCTGATCTATCATGTGAATTACCTGATGTGTTTAAAGTGGGGAAGTCAGTCTCTCATTGTATCACGTATGCTAAAGCGTTAGCATGGAGCATGGAAAACGTGGATGATTTTGGTGTTGACATTTTCATCAAATCATATTCCAAAATCTGTGAATGTTGCTCTGTATTTTATATCTGCAGCTCAACTAGTTCTTGTCTTTTTCTTCTCCGATTGTTTTATTCTTCTACACCTCCTGTTGTCTTTTGTCTTACATGCCTTACATTCTTTGAACTCTGCAGCCCCTCTTTCACAGTGCTGACTATTACCTTACCTGCAGTTCGCAGCTAATCATTAAACCTTAAGTAGCTATTAATATCCTTGAATTATCTTTTACGTTAAACACATTTAGTAAAGCCAAGACTTTTTTCTACTGTGATATCTGATATACAGTATATATATATATATATATGTGTGTCTTTTTATTATCACACATGAAGTGAATACCTGATCCTACTATTTCAAAATTTTATGCAACTATATTTGCTTACACAGCATGTTTCTTGGTACTTCCATATACAGAGCAAGTAGGAACCATGAAGCTGATGGGTAAAAATTTCTTTCTGTGGTATTCCATAAGTGACAGGCCGTTAACAGGTGATTTGTTTCATTATTAAAGCTAAAAAGTAGAGTGGGGCCGCCTCTTCTGCTCCCACATAATTCCTATCGCTTATATTAACCACATTCATGTTTCCCTCCCATGTGATTTGTTTTCTCAACAGCTGTGTGTGCACATTCTTACACACGATTATGTTGCTTTATAACTTCCAGTGTTAAAGGTCTAGCGTTTCTATTCGTGTTTACTCTCTGATCTTGATGGTTCGTGTCGGTCGTGGCTGTTGGTGAAACTGCGACAACAATCTGATTGAAGTCTCATCACAGGGCCTATGCAAGATGTCGATTCAGTCTGCGGTGGCGGGATCACACTCTGTGAATGATTTATGACCAGAAACACTAGAACAGCAAACACAGAATGAGAGTAGTTAGAATAGATTTTATCATTCAGGGATCCGTACTGGTGACTGGCCATTTGTCATGTCATAGAGGGATTGTTTAATACTGGCCATGTTAACATGCACACTAATAGTGTGACTGCTGTGGCAATAATGCAAGTATCGCAGGACTCATAAAGATAAAACTTATTATGGTGCCATTATGCTCTTGGAGCATGACAAGCAGTCATGTATCACTGCCAGGATCCACTGTTTGTTTCAGTTTGAGAGATTACATGGTTCTGTATGAAACGAGGAATTTATAAGCATTATAATGTTCTGTTTTTTTTTGTTCTTTTTTGACACATTCAAACCCAGCTGTATACTTTTAAAATTACATTGTCCAAAGCTGACAAGTATACAAGATTTTTACCGGACAGTGTTTTTATGTCCCGAAATGTAATTTTACAGCAATAGAAGCCATCCAAAGTATAGTTTACACCTTAAGGGAGCATCCTGTCAGAGACAAAACTGCACCTCTCTAAAGTGAATATGTAATCAGTACACTAACACATAACTATTGTCAGAAAATCGCTGTTGTAATACCAGCTCCAACCTTGATCTATTCTTTGTAGGGGCGCTGGTTGTCATTTCACGCTGAACTGTCCAAAAGCACATATATTATGTGTTGTAAAGAAAAAAAAATTATTTTTATTAATTCTAAAACCAAATTTTCCATTACTTTGACCTTTCCTCGCTTCTGAGAGAATTTTTAAAATCCCCTGCAGTGGCCTTACATTTATAGAAAGACACTCCTATGTGCAGGATGGGTGCATTTGAAATTATGCAGTCTTTAAATCATTCATGGCCAATGACCCTGCAGTGGTAGCCACAGAGTAACATCTGATAGACTGTACTTCTTTCACATTAACATCAACAATATTGAATGTCTGCCATAAAGTTCTCACAATGTTTTTTCATGGAAGTCAGATATTAAGTAATACTTTACAACCCTAATCTTTATTTCATAATCTTTACTAACACCAGTTCACTGTGCTAATTTAGCCTGTAACCAGCTGAAAAAGTTTTTCCCATGTTATTTTAAACACACTCAAAATCCCAAAGCTCAGAGTCTCAAAGCTCTTTTATGAGGAAAATCCTTTTGTGCAGAGAAAGTGATGCATTTTATGTTTGTGGTTTGTTTTGGCGATTTAAAAAAAAAGAACAAGAGGCTTTGTGTAATTAGTATACAAGCGGCTTGGCTGAATGGTGACGGAATCAAACAACCAGAAAAGACGAGAAAGAACAACAAAAATCAAACGGAAAGATGACTCATCAGCTGTCTACACTGTTTGTGCTCACTTACTTTCAAGCAAACGTAATTATAACAAAAGGACTCAAATGATCACCTCGTGATCCCTGATTGCGAAATGTCCACGATAACAGGCCTTTTTCACATTTTGACCTGTCATAGTAGGAAAGGTACAGGTGTTACTAACATTAATGATGGCTCTGCTCTATTCAAGTGTCCCATTAAGCCATGACAGTGTGACAGTGAGCCAACATGCACAATACCAGGACCCTGATACTGAAGCAGTTCAATTGAATTCAGCCATCAAACATTTTATTACTTACACATGTGTTTTTGCTACTGTGACATGTCAAAATGTTTTCAATGAAAAATGCCTATAAGGGCCAAAATCCTCCTGCACTGATATCGCACAGCACAGAAGCCAGGCTATTTTTTTTGCTATTCGGTACATTGTAACTCTATGCTAAGTTTACACGCTTATTAAGGAGCCTATTCAAAATGGAAACTGCAATTTGGAATAGTAGAATGGAAACCCTATGTAAAACACAAGGCAGTGGTTAGCCAGTTCAGAATACAGTGAGATACCTGTATCAGCAGTATTACAACCATCCCTGCAATGTTAACGCAGCCTGCTCCTTGCTGGTAGCTCTTTGTAAAATGCCAAGTTAATTAGGCCCATTGTCGTGAGGACACCTCTGCTGTCTGACGCACACGTATTTGTAGCTATATTTAAAAAAAAATTTATTCCATCCTGTCAGGAGAATAGTGCCGTTACTGTATATATGTGGCAAAGCAAACATTTGCAAACCTTTCCCTCATTTTAAGATAGTAGCAGCCGCTCAGTATGTTATCATTGGCTGAGAGCACATGTGGTTTGAACATGCTAACCTATTATTAGCTTACCAGTAAAACCATTTCTGGTTAGCTTTTTCAGTGTGTGTACAGATGTAGTTTTTCAGCATAACCTTGCAGTAAGCATATGTTTTGTTCCAAATTGGAGCCCATGTATTAGAAAATGATTTAGCTGTAGCAGTACATCTAAAAGCTGACTTTTGATCTTGGTATTTCCCGATAACCAGTCATTACCCATCCATTTTTATTTTGCTTTGACATAATGGGCAAATCTGCAAAAATGCATTTGTTGAGTTATTCGACCAGCCAGATTCTTTCTCGTGTAATAATCTAACCTTAGTGACTAGCATGATTTTGTTTCAAGTGTGTTTTCCCGATTGATATCGTAATTTTGCTTCAGTTCTTGCTTCCTCGATGCCAGTCGCTGAAACAATCAGCCATCCAACCTCTCATCAGGAATGTGAGTGTAAATGAGGTGATGAACAGCGCACTGGCACCATGGCACCTCACATCACCCCACTGTGGTCCATGCCTCAATGGTTGACTGGGGGGAGGAAACCCAGCGGACCAACCAGCAAATACTTGTTAACAATGTGCATATTTTACTAATTATCTGTGAGAAAAACACTCTGATGTGCCTTTCATAGCTGTCCAGTCTGGACAATAGAGTGCAGGATTTCCAGTCTGCTTTGCTGAGAGGAAGAAGATACTACAAATCTGCTGTCCAGTAATTAGAAAGGAGGCAGTGTGTGTTATTGGCTATGAAGACGAGCTGCGTCAGCAGTGCCATTGCTACGTCTGCCTGCTGACGTGAGGAGACAGATACATTCCTCTATGTCTGCTCTCCTTTAATTTCCTTGTTGTTCTATGTTGTTTTGCACTTTTTGTAGGAACATCCTCTGCCTGAAATGGGATTTTCTGTAATTTTGTTTAATTGCAGTCATTAACTGGAGAGGACATTTTAAGGTTTTGGAACGGGAAGTTCATCTAACTTGTCGGTGCAGTTTTGCAATTATAAGCCATTTAATAAAAATAAATAAATAATCAAAACCTGCTCAAAATAGGGGATGCTAAGCAGGTGATACAATTTCTATACCAAGAACCTGTATGTTTGCTGCCTTTTTTTTTTTTGTTTCGACTATTTTCTTCAACAAAACTGTTAAGAGAAAGCCTCAGTTTCTTAAAGGAATAGTTCAACATATTTGAAAATATTTTTTTTATAGTCGAACAGAGCCAGGCTTCCCCCTGTTTCCAGTCTTTATGTTGGGTTAAGCCAACCTGCTGTTTGTGGTACTTCTTTATATTTAGTACACAGACATTAGAGCGAAATCGATCGTCTAATCTAAAAAACAGCAGGACAACGAATAAGCTTAGTTTTCAAAATGTTGAGCTATTCATTTAAATGTTTCTTTAATTTTGTACAACAATCACGCACACTCATTTTGTAGCCCTTAAAACCTAAACACTCTCAAAGTGATTTTCCTCTCTGCTACATTCATTATCACTACATATTTTTAATCACGTCCATGTTTTATCACAGTGCCTGTGGAGGGTTTTCCCTCAGAGATTGAAACTGGTGGTGCTGCATCAGTGTTGTCAGCCTCAACGGATTTGTCTCCTACAAGTGAAAAGAGTCTCATGTGACCCACTTTATCTGGAACAGGTTTCTCCTGAGCTCTCCTTCCCTGCTGGGTATGGTAGATGGCCTATATACATATATTGATATCAAATCACAGACCTCCTGCTGACACTGCTGGATCTCACCGGGGGGCTTCACAAAAGTGTGCAGTGTGTGTGTATGAGTGGTTCCATATCCCTATTGTTATTGTGTTTGGTAATCTTATTGTTTAAGGCCATAAAATGAGTAAGAGTATGGATATGATAATGATCTTAGCTTTAATAGGCTTCATTATTGAATTGGCATTCAGCAGTTCTGCATCCTGGTTCCAGACCTCATCACAATTTGAAATACCATCTTGTAATCAGAGCAGGATCAAAGCCTCCTCCCGGCTGAAGTTTCTTTGAGCAATACACTCGATTCCTCTGACCACTAGGGGGCACTGTTTCATAGGTGATGCTTTGCTGGGAAAGGAGCACTGGAAGAGAGAAATTCCCAGCTAGAGGGTTTAGCATTAAAGGGGTACATGTACAGTATTCTGCAGCTGTGGAAAAGATGAGACGTCTGTTCTGTATAAAAACATTAATTTGCCTCATTCCCAAATAATGCTTGAAATTTGTCAGAAGAGCAAAATTGACTGCAATTCCAAATAGATAAGATAAATAAATAAATCTCAAAAACAAACTCCAACCATTGACCCTCAGGTATATTCGTGTCCGCTTGTAGCCAGTATCTTGTGTCAAGTACGTTTACACAAGTGCTGTACATAAGTACAATTTTGAGGAAAGTGCACTTTGAGTATTTCCATTTTATGCTACTTTATACCTCTACTTCACTACATTTCAGTGGGAAAGTCGTACTAATTACTCCAAGTTTATCTGACCACTATAGTAACTGCTTTGCAGAATCAGATTATGAATACAAAATATAATCAACAAAATGTAAATAACAATACATATGAGTACATATTCTAGTTAAAATTAGCATCACCATTAGCAGCTGCAACATTAAAGTGATTACACTTTAATGCATCAATAATTACAATCCAATAATATATATCACTCAGAAATGTGCCAGTCTGCATAATGAATACTTGTATTATTTGGCTCTTTAAGTATACTTTGATGCAAATACTTTTAAAGCAGAACTTCTTCTTGTAACAAAGTATTTCTACACTGTGGTATTGCTACTTTTAATTTCGTAAAAGACCTAAACAGCTCTTCCACTACTGGTGTCTTGACTATCTAATAGTGATTTAATACTGTACTGAAGAGCTTTTATACCATGAAATACTAGGGAGGACTATGAAGATCCAGCTATTAGAGGACATTGACAAATAAAATATCAGTTATGCAGATTTAGTTCCACACTGCAGTGGGACAGTAGTGAGTATACCACCATGTGTGGGAACTAAGTTTATCTATGTTCTGCCTCCATCTAGTGGTGAGCAGGGGAGCCTGCAGGTCAGGGGCAAACTGGCTGAGACAGTGTAGTTTAGGAGACCAAAAGCAACATGTGAAGAAGAAAAGGCCTGCTTGCTGGCGCGTTTGTATGATAAGGATCAAAGCATTTGCTTGAGCAGAAGTGATTTTATGTTGAGAGGCAATCTGGCACAGCAGACAGGAAGTAAACTATTCAAATTATTCTAGTGCAAAGATCGATGTTGAGGGTCAGGGAAACATTAACCAGCTGCTTTCACCTAGTGATGCTGCTTAGGGCAGTTTTACATTAAAAACTGATTCCACATCACAGTAGATAATGATTATTTTTTCTGTTTTGTTTGCTCCAGGAATCTTTCAAACATTAAAAGATGAGAACAAGTCAATTACATCTCCCCCAGACTCACAAAAGAGTGTGTGTGTAGAAAATGGCAGTACTTTTGATCCTCTTTTTAGCCTGCATGATGAAATAATTTTCAAATGGACAACACCACTATTAACACATTACTAGTTTGCATGTTTGAGCATTATGTGCACTGGTGTGAGAATCTGTATTGTCTTTGTGTGTGTGTGGTTGTGTATAAACAGTGCTCTGTGTCCCACTGTGAGGCTGAATAGAGTCCATTTTCTATTCTGCTCCACTGTGCTCTGTTTGTTCCCTCCTCCTCTCCTTCTCTCTCTCATCCTACCCTCTGTTCTCTGTTTTTTTTCTTCTCATCATACCATCATGGTCGTTATGTAATGGTGGGAAAGGAGAAACACTGCCTGTCTGTCTGATGCTGCCTACAACAACAGTAAATCATTATTGAAGGTTATTCTTTTCTGTGTGCAGTCGTGCAGATTTAAGTTTCAATGGCAAGGAAAGGTTGGCGTTGTAAAAGATTTTTTCACCACTTAGTAGATGTGGTCTGTGATGTCTTTTTCCTTAGAATTTGTGACTTTTATGTTTTCTGTCGACGGTTCTCTCTGTCTTTTTTTTGTTCAGTGTTCAGTCAAAAATGACTTTCGCTGCTCATGGTTCACCACCAAGTTATTCTTCTGTTTTACTGCAAATAAGCAAACCAGAAATGCGTCACTTCTTGTGGGTTTGACGAGTTTTCTCAGGAAAGACACATATGAATGACCAGCAAAGATGCCTTCATTCATGCAGGAATCATCACCATGACAAATCAACACACATAAACCTCATTTAGTAACTCACAAACACAGGGACATGTACACAGAAAGACTAAGAGTGTACTGGGGATACTGTCGATATAGACCATAAGCCTAATTCTTTGTCATGCCTGTGTTACTCTCTAAGCAGGCAGTCAGCTGTATCAAACATATCAGTGACTGACAGGCTACATTATTGATGAGAGAGATAATATACTCTAGCCAAGCTGATGTCTCATAAACCGGGCTTGAAATGAACACCAACTATCCGAAGGCCAAATAAGAGCTGTGATGCTGAAGAAATTAACATTTGCTGTCTCAAAGTTAACAACTGTGTAAATTTGGATTTAAGGGCAACTTTTTTAGAATGAACTGATGGTTCATGAGCAACCTCAGGATTTTCTTTCCAAAAATATAAGACATAATCAAACGTCACCTCTTAATGTGTTCAGACACCCAGAAAAAGGACCTGATTAAGATATCAAGACGCAACACGGAAACAAAAAGTTAAAAACTTCACTATAGACTCCTGTCTCCATCATATTTATCTTTTTTACCATCGCCACCATCATCATCTACTGCTGACATGAAACATCCAGTGCGGAGACATAAATTCCAGTCATTCTCATCATGTTCAGTTCATCTACTTAAAGAGATAATGTGGAGACGTCTGGAACATGAAACCATCAGGGTGTGGTGTTCAGTGTCCACCTATGTTACACAATCGACCTGACATTATGTAGGCGCGGCAAACGTGCAATATCATCATTAAAACAAAAAAGCTTCAAAATATAGTGATGGCAAAGAATTATAACAGAGCTAAGTGATCCAATGTCACAAATCCAGGTTTATATCTACTTAAAAAAAACTTAATATAAATCAATAGTTTTTGAGCCAGTAATTAATAATAATAAAAAAAATCTGAAAAAAAAGTGATGGTGCCATTTATTACATCAAGGCTAAGATGTATAGCATAAAATAAAACATGAAAACCAAAACATTTCAAACAAGGGTAATATTGCATATTGGTTGACTGGATCCATACTTCAACTTATATTGTTATTGGTCAAGCGTTCCGCGTTTGACACCTGATTGGCTGCGGACCATGTCTATCATTAATCTAATCACGCCCCCTCTGCCAGCGACTTCCGCTTCTGTGTCAATTCAAGGCTACACAGTAAATTCCTGCTCATCTCTCTGGAGTAACCAAAACATTCATCAAGCACACACCGCAGAGGTAAGACGTTAGACATTTTACTGCTCTGTCTATGGTCTCCCGTTGTGTTTTCACGGCTGCAATTTTTTGCTTTGCCTTTTGTGTGCAAGGAAGATTGTTAGCTATGCTAGTTAGCCACCTTTTTTTTTTTTTCTTCTTTAGCCCGCCCGCTAGCGTTAATGCTAGCTGTCAAAAAGCTCCCTGACGTCCTGTCGGAGTTGGGACTGTCAGCGTGGTGTGTGTTTTAGAAGGATAAACTGTACCCGGTATGCTTATTTAATTACCTTACTTTCATTTAAAATAGTCGCTGAGGGAAATTAAATTTTAATTTGTCAAGTTGGATCAACTGCTAGACTGTATGCGCTAATGTTAGCAAGCAAAGAGTTTACGGTAGCGTATTTGGGATGGGTTCTCCTTGGCACTTAGCAAACAGTTATGCAGGGATTTGTTAAGTTGTCAGTGAAGACTTTATTAACAACACGAAGCTCAACATTTGAGTGATATATGCATTTTCAGCTACCGTCAGTCTTTGGGCTCTTTCCAGTGTATTAGCAACCATTACTAATAAGTTATCTGGTAAGACAGCGGTACGACTAAGGTGAGACACCTAAAGCCAAAAAAAATCTATACAGGTCGGAAGGAGAGTACTCTGTGAAACCCGTCAGACTTCCTAACGCAAGCAAGATTTGTAAAGGAACACCTGGATCACCAGCAGTACCACTTATCCTATCGCGTTTAACTGCCTCAGGAAGCAGTGGGAATGTTATGCTGCCTGTTTGGCTTCTCACTGACTCACAGGAGAGACTTCAAAAAGTTTGTCTTTTAAGGGTGGTGCACTGGAGGTCATTGACAGATTTGAAAAAAAATTGTCAGATTTGCACTGACACAGCAGGCTGTTTATCTGCTCTCCCTGACAGACATATCCCTCAGAGGCAGACATTGTACTGCTGCATCAACTGGCCGCTAATGATGATGATGCCAGAAAAAAAGTGCTTACACTAAGATTGAGAGTCTGTGTAGACACATACCATCATCCTGTTGTTTTAGTATTTTGAAAATGTTTTGACTACCACCGGCAAACATTACACCAATAGACAACGATGCAGATAAATTATTGATACATGTCTGAGAAACTAATATGGAGGTATTTAGAGACTTAACATTAACAGGACATTGCATAGTTTCACAATTTCACTTGTACCAAAACAAATCATTGTTTAAGGACTTGACTGACTGAAACATTATTGATGACAATTTGTGAAGGCAATTGACCACTTGAAAACAAAATATTTTATTTTTTTTTTTTTTTTTTTTACATCTATAACAAGATTTCAGATAAGACAAACTAATTTTTGGTAACTTTTGGTTGTTTTTTGTAATTTGTCATTATCTTCATATTTTTTAAACTAAATTAGTTATTGAATAATTGAATAAAATCGACATTAATGTCAGTTGCAGATACTATTCTACTTGAAAAGTATTTATTATACTACTTGATGAAAACTATTTTATATATAATATAAAACAGAATTTCAGTAACATTTAAAGATTAATGATGGATTTGAAATTTTTTTTCCAGTCCTAAAGAAACAGTTAGAATTTTTTCTTTTTAGAGCTGAGTTTGAAAATATGAGGCATCCACAGGATTTTGACAGAATACACCTGCTGATTTTATTGCTGCATTGCTTGAGACATCAGGCCATTCTCTCTGGTATTACAGCTCCCGAGAGGAAGGCCCTCTCCGTGTCATTTTGTTATGTGTCTTCCTCCCAAATGTGCTTTAATTACCCTCTTAGTTAGTTGCTATGGTCTCCATTTGAAAGGGAAGCATCGCACTTTGCTGTCGGTCTACCTTCCTCCCAGAAGAACAGCAGAGTGAGGCATTTATGCGTAGATGAGAGATTTCTTTGTTTGTTGATTTAGTGGTTACCCCAGTTAAGTGTTCATTCTTTCAGAACCTTAAAGATATTTCACTTATGCAATGTATATTTTTCAGTTCAGTGGTTACATTTAAGGGAACAGGAAAGAGATTTTGCAAGGCATGTCCTAAATGCCAGGTTTCAACACAGCTGAGAGGAATGTTGCAGCAGTGGCAGGACCAACACAGGCTTAAGGAAATGTAACACGAATACAGACGTGAATTACCGAGTTTTTCACCCTAGTTGTAGCTTTTAACACGAAATGCATCTTTTTGGCTCATTTAGCATGAGCTGGTAAACATGAAATAATAATTAGGGCTATAAAGATAAATCAGATGTGGAAAAATAATTACGGTACGGTACATGTGTCTTGTTACCTGTTCAATTCTATCTTGTCTATACTGTACAAACAGGTATTGTGTGAAGCATTTAATATGAAGATCCTAATAGGTTTCTCACTCACTTTTGCAGTTGTACAATTGAATACATTTTTTTTGGCGTCTCTTATCTGCAGTGTGTTGGTTGCCAGATGGGGATAGGGCAAAGTTTGAGCTAACTCTAGTCTAGGCAACCATCCAGGCAACAGAAAAACAATACTGTATGTATAATTTATACTAGAGAACATTTAGCCAATCAGGGTCCTGTCTGATGCACAGCCATTGTATTGTTTTTCTCTGCTTCCATTGCCTTATGGTCATACCGAGTGCACGTTGGTCAGCAGGGACAAACTGAGAACAAGCCTGCTTCAGATGCAGCACTATATTAATATGCTGTCATTAATGGCCAATATTGGTGATAAATAAGTAATAAAGATATTGATCTGTTACTCTTTTCCTTTTGGTATTTGTCAGATTGTGCAATGATTTGGGTATTATTAAGTGCGGTGGTAATTTTAAAACTTTCTTTAAAAACTAAATTCTCTGATTCTTTGCTAAAGATACATTTGGTGTATTATGCAGGGTAATTTTGGACCCTGATTAGGATGCAGTCCAGCTTGTGTTTTTGTACATAAAACTATCAAAGGTCCATGGCTGTTCAGTGTAATTCTGTGTAATTCCTGTCTGCAACTGTTCCCCACTAAAGGTGGATTTATTTTTATGGTTGGGCCGTGTGGTATCTACATGTGGAGGCTTTGTAGCTGCAACTGATGTGCTCTTCCTTAAGTACATTATTTGTTACTACGTGTCACAGCTATGGGGGACCATGCTCAGATTGGAGAAGTGTGATTGGTCAGTTCAGTTTGCTTCTTGTTTTCTCCTCCATGTTTCTTGTTCCAGCAGTGTTTACTGAGAGTGAAGATAGAATCAGCAACCACTTGCCGGTCAGCAAGCTGAAGAAGGGCTCGGAATTGTTTTCCCTTTCAGTAACAGTAGACTGCAAATTATTTTGTCATCCGGCAAAGTTGTACTGCTGCACAAACTGACTAAGAATGTGAACAGTTCGTTGTGATACACACCCTTTAAAACGAAAGTCTCATGTCCTGAAAGTGTGCAACTTGGACCTGCTAAAGCAGTCAACAGATTAAATCCTAAAGTAAATAATAAATTCATTCCTACACAGTAGTCAGTTCCAGCAAGACGACCAGAATCTAGCTAAACCAGATTTTCCCAGCTGAACCATTCACAAACAATGTTGCTTTTACGCATGTGTTTTATATGCCCTTAGTTAGGTGTGTCACTGTGTTTGCGTTTGAGTGGGGACACATTAAAGAAGTTTCGAGGCAAGTTTCAAGTGCACGCTTTCTATCTATAAACCTGTGTGAATTTAAGAATCATCCTGTCATGTTTTACTTCCTAGCAGGTACCGTTGGAATTTGCTGACTCACTCTAACACTGAATGGCAGTTTGTGTATGTGTGAAACTGTGCTCAGCATCCTGTTCATAGTGAGACATTGTTTTGTTCCCAGAGGGTTTACACTGTGTTCTAGCAGGAGCAACATGAAGAAGACAGACTCATGACTTCAGTCAGAAGCAGACACACAAAGCATCTTGGTGAACTCTTAAGGATTGTTCTATGCAAAGGAATTAAGCTTAGTTCTTGAATAAAACAAAAGAAATTGGACATATCCACTATAAAAATACTTAATCTTGGACTAGCCTTAGTCTTTCCAAGAAAAACCAGGTCTTGAACTATTGTTTTCATTTTATGACAAATTACTTACATACAGTCCTTCAAAGTCTTGTTGTTTTTTTCAGTTGTCAGGACACAGATTGTGAAATGCTTGAAGTTGTTACTATTGATATCCTTGTTTTTTTTTTTTTTTTTTTTTTTTTACTTTTAAGGTTTTCTGGGTAGGAATGCAAGCTAAAAGGCTGAAATGTTAATGTGTGTGTATGCTCGTATGTATTTGGGTGGGACAATGTTTATTCCTTTTTTAATTTGCTTCCTGGGCTGATGTCCTTGTCCAAATGACTGATGCAATGAAGAGGTTGCATGAGTGTCTCCCTCACTGTCTTTGGTGGACGGGTTTTACGGACAGATGGTAAAAATGTTTTTGCTATCTTTATTTTGTCCCTTGTTTTTTGCATTAGTACGAAGAGAAACCAAAGATGCAAAGGAGTGACAAGATAGAATGAAAAGTTTCTTCACAATTAAGCATGGGTGCATTTTCGACCTTTGTTAAGGAGTCCAGCTTGAAACCCTTACTTGCTTCTCATAAGTGGGGCTATGTTTTGCTCCCTCACACATTTTCATTAATCACTTTTTCAGCTGCACCTGTGTGTTTCAAGCTGATCAGGTGTATTAATGTTGTACCTTTTTTTTGAGTTTTATTTTCACTTTGCTGAGCAGTCGTTAATGTATCCACTGGTGCAAATCCTTTCTCTGCAGACCAGGATAGATGTTGTTGACCTCAGCACTTACTTTTTCCAGATCGATCCAGTCAGTGGATGTACTCCGACAAGGTTAGTCTTGTATCAAGTGAATTTGATTTCGTACTTGCAGTTGTATTTATAAAAAATCATTTGTTGGCTGTTGACATTTATACTCTCCCTTGTGATATGTACTGTACTTTCATTTTCCTGCCCTCAGGCAGGGACATGTGTCCTCTACAGATGAAAAATTACTTCAAAGCCTGTTTCATACAATTAATATTTCTTTTTCCTGCTTTGTAATATGATATTTGTTTTTGCGCATTTTGTTGTGCAGCTGGCTTAAATAGTGTCATTTTGGCCAGCTGCACTCTATATGACAAAAGTCGGGGTTTGTCTGGCCAGGAGAAGTTTGTGAGATTGGAGACAACTCTCAGATTTTGCCGTCTAGCACTGACAGGCTTTTGTTACATTTAAATGTCACCAGGCCATGGACACAGTCTGACTTTGTGTCCCTTTGTACAAAATCTACAACAGTGTTGTGGCGTGAGATGTATGAGCACAAGTTCTCAGAGCTCTGACAGGCTGACAGACAATCATTGAACAGCATTTTCTCTAGTACAGTTCAACTTTGGAAACAATGAAAAATAAAAAACATATGTAAGCACTCTGACTTTAGTAACTCCTCTTCATTCACTTATACACTCTTGATTGCTAGAGTTGTTCCCCAGTCCTTCCCTACTTCCCAGATGGTGACCCAACCTATCTTCACCATGGGTGCAAGTAATATGAATGTTAATATTTGGATATCAAGAAGTTTTGATTTAAATGCCGGTATTATTTCAGCTTTCCTACAGTTATAGTACACACGAAGAAGGCACCAGTTACTTGGGCACAGTTTTGGCTTTGCTTCACCTACATCTGTCTTTGCATAGCACACAATGTCATGACACTCGTAATTCACCTAAACTTCTGTCCTTCTTGAACCTCATTTTCTCCTCTGCACAAATGGGTGCACAGACAGTACCCACAGCAAAATGCTGCACTCCCTCTGACACAGTGGCCTGTCTGTGCTTTTTTTCCTCCTAACATTGCTTCTCATGCTGCATTCACATCCTGCCATCCATCCCTTCCCTTCATGCTTACCTTAATCTTCTAGCTATAACCTAAAGCACTTGCTTGGTAGAACTTAATCAAATGAAACACGATCTCTGTAAAATCTTTGCCCAAGAAAAAAAGTTTAATTAAAGGCGTAACAACAAAAGCGAAAATTACCTGAATTATCCTCCTCATCTTAGGTTGTGCACTAAGATGTTGGTGAGACAAGAGTCAAGTGCAAGGATGTTGGTCAACAAAGAGCACTACAACATGTTGCGATTTTGACAGCTATATAGTGTGCTGCAGACTTTATCGGTACCATAAAATTCATTGCAGCGTGTGTGTGCCTGTGTGTGATGCTAGCCATTTGGCCAAAATCTGACAAAGCCAAAAGTTGTGTAAGTTCTGTAATTTACTGTTGTGCAACAGTGTGATGTTTGAATGTTGGAAAAGAGACATGCAGAGTTGGAATGGGAAATAAAAAGATCTCAAAAGTAGCCAGTTTTTTCTGGGTTATTTTTCTCCAGTATGTAGTCACAGTAAAACAGTTAATAAATACAGCTTTGCTATTACGCTTGTTTTTATTTCTGTTTGTTTGTTTTTTTTTTGTTTTTGAAAATTTTTCAGGCTAATCAGGAAATCAGACAAAAGTCAATAAAATTACAAGAAATTTCTTGTCCCAATATTGATACTAGTGACAACCAGGGTTTATTTGCAAAGTGAATGAACATTACTAGCTAGTTGTTGCAAGCTCAAGGCTTGTGTTTGACCAGTCAGTGACATTGAGCACAACAGACCCCACAAAATGGGTCTTTGGTCATCAAAAATTCCTACTTTGGCACCAGAAACTGCAGTCGAAAAGCAGAAAAAGTTTTTGTGAAATGGCTTTCTGAAAAGGTTTAGGGGCCTCTAAAAAAATTCCTGCTGTGGAAAATGATAAGTTGCTCTAAGGAGCCACTGGTCTTATACACTTCCACTTAACCCAAAAGTTGTTCTTTTATTGTTGGTTACATTAAAGGTAAGAATGGTCTGTGTCACAGCTTCTACTCTCAGTATTCACCTTCATTATATGTGTCACATTGACTTGTGCTATGTGTTTCACGGTCTGCAGAGGTGTACCACCTATTGAGATAGGTGTGTGTAAAGAGAAAAAAAGAGGTGTGTGTGTGTGTATGCGTGTGTGGTGTATCATCGCTCAGTACTGGGCTCCGTCTCGCATGGCAACAGCTCTCGTCTCTTTATTTCTTTTTTTCTTGTCTCTCTCTCCGTCTGTCTCTGGTCCTCTCTCTCTGTGTCCCTGCGGCTTTGGATGTCAGTCCTCGGAGGAATGCGCAGAGAGATGTCGATAGGCCAGTCGCTGTATGCTGGATTTACGAATGGAACAGTCACATCGGTAGGTTTGTCTCTGAGGTTCTGACTGATTGGCTATCAGATTAGTGGCCACTGGAAACATTGGGGTTGCTTCACTGCCTTTTGTTTGGTATAACCTGTTCATTTTGAGGAGGCAAAATGAATAGGTGAAGCCCAGGGAGACTTTGATGATAGGAGGCCTCAGTCATAATTTGGAATGATAACATGCTGATATCTGACATGACATGGTTATCTGATTATCTGGATCAACAGTACTAAAGAATATTCCTTTAACAAATGGCTACTTGTTACTAGCACTGTCAATTTAGCCTCTTTAGATGAATGGGCCTCTGCAAATTCGATCTGCTAAATATGATGGGGAGCTTGACTCATCTCCGACATATGCGGAAGTTAATATCTGAATTCATGGAGGGTCTTCCAATCCTTTTTATTTATTTATTTTTAGCATGACTAATGTATAAAAAAAGACTAACCTCTAGTGTAGACATAAGTGATCATTTTAAGGTCCAGTGATGTTGCAACTTTTCAACTCTGGTGTAAACACATGCAGTGTGAAATCTTGTTAACGAAAAAAAATATTATTCTTTAATACTAATTACTTATTAATTACTTATCCAAAAGCAATTGAATAATCCCTTTTTTTTTGTAGTGTTGACTTTGGTTTGTGGTGTTTCATTGTCATTCCATTGTCCACTGTCAGGAATTAGGAATAAAAGACCCTTGCTCTTACTCTAAAAGAAAAAAAAAAAGACTTGCATTTTAGGATTAGTCTCCCCTTTTGTCTAATAGAAATAAATCTTAACCAAAAGTTTAGTCATCTAATTATTCCATTTGAGATGTATTATTTCATTATATTTTCGGTTATTTTGGATTGAACTCAAATTATGGTACTGGATATATATTAAATACTAATTTCAATAATATTAGTGTGGAAAAAATGTGGCACATTCCTCTGCTTATTCTGACATTATATGAAAGTGGCAACATCATTTTAAGCATCTTTCTTTTGTTCTCGGCTGAAAAAAATCTTTCAGATTATGAATCATGTTATTTTATTTGTACTTTATTTCTGGTGGGGAAAAAAGGTTACGTCAGTAGTTGATTAGCTCTGTTAACAAGGTGAGTTCTGTGTTAAGTGAATAATGTGCAAGAAACCCCAACATAAAAGAATAGTTAATATCACCAAGGTGAGGCTGCTTTCACCTTTTCTTTTTTACTTTTCTTTTTTCTTTATTTCTACACCTGACATGCCAGATACATCTGTTTCTCTGTATTTGTGTGCATCTAATGGAATACGAGTCTCAGACTGGTGTTACTTGTAATAAGCTAATGTCCAAGTAAGGAGGATCGTGTTTGTGGTGTGTACATGGTGCCATGTCTGTCATGGTTGCGTAACGGCTCATGAGCGTCTGAAACAGAGAGAGCGATATGATCTGAGAGCCTGTTGCAGCCAATCAGAAGGCGCTCTCTCTCTCTCTCTCTCTCCTGTCTGTGTGAGTGTGGGAATCTACTTTATTTGTCTAAACAGTTACGGAATAGAAAACTGAGTAGATTAAAAACACAAGTTTACTAAAATAAAATCTATATATGGAAACTGAAAAACTGAAACTGCACTTCAGTGCAAAACTGTATTTAGCTTGTACAATAAAAATTAGCAAGATATAATACCATGGATAAGGAAGTATTTAATTTCAGTTTCAGAGATGCAAAAGCGGAATAATTTAACTTAATAATCAAGACTACAACATTCCTCAGAGTTATTGAGATTAACATCTTAGCCATGATTCATTCCCAGATAATGCTCTAATTCTTAGTTCCTGTCTCTTGTCAAACATTAAAACCTAGTTATTGAGGTCGAGTGCGCCACCTCAACTGTGCTTCAGAAACTCTTAAAGGAGCAGAATCTGTTCTCAGAAGGGCCAAGTACAGCCTGAAGACACATTTTTCAAGTGTCGCCACATATCAAAAGGACTTTTCTTATAATTTGGAAATCAACTTTCACAATGTGTTCACTTTTAATGGTTTGTAAACAGTCGTAGCTGTCACGCACAGGTGAGGTAAGTGGTGTGGCACAAAGCTAACAGAAACAAAGAGAAAAGTCTAAGACATGAGCGTGGAGTTTGAATCAGTGTTATGTTTATTGCAGGGACTTTGCGGGTGGCATGACGCATCCTGTTGCTTAATTCAAAATTGTCTGGTGACTTCCAGGCTTGGTTTGGGCTGATAGCTGGAAGCGGTATGTTATGAGATTAGGTTTAAACTTGCTTTAACACAGTCAAATCAATTTCAGGCGGCACACTGCAGGTTTCCCCAAATAGAATAGAGGTGAATTGTATTCAATAAATAGTGACTTACAACCAAGGCAGGCTGCCATACCAGGAAATATTGGAGAAATTCTTGCAAGATTAACAATTCACAGTATTACTGTCAATTACTGTTGACCTGACTTTCAGAGTTGGGCTGGGTAATGCCTACAACCACACGATACGATACGTATCACAAGACATGTTGATTTGGAATAATAACCATGTCCTACACAGAATTTACTAGAACAGCTGTTCTGTATTATTCTGTATAACGGCAAAGGCAAAGCCTTAAGGATCGCACAACTTAAAAAACTTCAAATCCAGGCCCACAGAGATCTGGAGTAAAATAAAATATACGGTTTATAATTCCAGAGTTATTCAAAAAAATTTCTTTAAAACTAAAAATGGCCTTTTCTGTTGTCTCTTATGCTTTGTTTCACTTGACTGTAAGTGCATTTCTATTTGCTGTAAGAATGTCCACCTGACATATCAGGCACAAACTGCAGGCTGCTGGTCTAAGAAGCGCACCAGCATGTCACAGGCGCTGTTCCATCTCATAGTTACATCTGTCACAATTTAATTGATCGAGATTGAGTAGCTTCTGCTTTTCATTTAGTGTATGGCTTGCAATTGTGCTTTTTCCTTTAAAAAAAAAAAAAAAAAAAAGCCATAATGCTGCTAATTCTTCCCAGTAGACGAGAAACTGTGGGCATTTTGAGTGCATGCTGAGCGGCCAAATTCAAACTGTGTGCAAAGCATTTCACAAGCACTAATTTCTCCAGCTGTGCCATAATTGTCATGTTGGAGACTTTATCTGTCACAACGCAGGATTCTTGTCAACAAGCCCCCTGCATCCACCACGTCCCATAGCAAATCAGCAATATTTGACCCAGTGTGGCTGTCAAACGTACATCTGGTCTGCAGGACATGTGAGATCATTTCCCGGTCTGGAGAAATATGGTTATTAGAAGTGCATTTTTTATCTTCTGAGCCCGTTGGGATGTTGAGGGAAATTTACAGTTGAAAGCCTTATTTAGGGTTGCTTGAGATGAAACACGTTGGCCCTGTGTTGTGATCAGCCACTAGCAGCAGGTACAATGGTGTCTTGTCATGTGAAGATGGAGGTTCGGTTTTGCCAGCGGTGGATGGAGTTTTTCGCTGTTTTCATTAATTTCATCCATTCATCCATTTGCTGTCACCTATTGGCTTTATTGTGCGCTGCACCATCTTTTGTAAACTGCCATCACAGCATTTGATGCCGTATCAATACAGTAGCATCTGCATCTATATATGCATCAGCAAGGAGTACATCACGATATATTGTTATATTGAATTTTTTTTTCTTTTTTTTTTTTTTTTTTTGAGCACAGCCCTAGTAACTGTGATGTTGTCTGGTTGTCTGAGACTGTACTGCAGGACCTGTAAGACCACATTTTCATGTTCTCTCATTGATGACATAATCAGTGTCAAGAGTATGTGAGTTTATCGCATCAAACCAACAATGTAATAATATTATTGATGACACTCTCAGTCACCATAACCCTTGCTCACTGTGTTGTTATGCACCTTTTTACCCCCTCAGTGAGGACTTTCACTTAGGGAGGTGCAGCTTTACATATGTCCGTGTTGCCTATTCCAGATCTTAAAAATGATAAGGAAGTTTCAGTAAAGCATCATTATTCTTGGTATGATTGGCTGCTACAGTTCTACAGCAAAAGGATTGTAAAGTGTGGCCTAAGTGATGAGCAAAATTCAGAGGTTATAATAACCCATGCAAATCAGATTTTCAGCCATATTTTCTGTGTTCAGGCATAAAAGTAGGCATCACTTGCTTTCTGTCATACAGTGCTGTTGTTCCATAGCAAAGTTGTCACTTTGTGTTTCCAAGATGCCATGTTCAAGGCTGAAATATTATTTTATCTTACATTTAGTCACTAGGAGTCAGCAAACCCTCACCTGGCATTTCTGTTCAGAAGATGCAGTTTGGTCAGAATGGAGTCTCAGTAGCTGCTGCAGGAAGCAGGCAGTTTGGGAAAGCTGTCTTTGTATCCTCAGACTAAGGAGACACATTTTTTAACTTGAAAAGTTGAATTGTCATTTCCTCCAATCTGGCTTCAAAAATGGACTACAGAACGTTTTAAAGTTTTTTGGGAGTGCCCTAGTTTATGTGATTATGAGGCCAAAGGAAATGTCAGGCTTTGTCGTGCAGATCTGTTGGCTGGATATCCTTCGCTGATAAGGAGTCAACTCCCTTTTTAAATGGGATCTCCTTTATTCTGTTTGATTGTTTTTTAAATGGGTTAGTATAAGAGCTTTTGACGTAGTCAGAAACATAGGTTTTTTTAATCTGTCATTTTATTAGTTAACATAAAGCACATCATTATAGATTTTATAGGAACCAACCACAACACGAAACTGCAAGGTCGAGTATTGAATTAGCTGTAGAAACAATTGTAGCTTGTCAACCATTCTGTCCACCTTATCGATTGCGGAGGCTGAGGACAAAGTTCATTTGTGGTTCTGAAGGCGTTACCATCTCTGGCAAAGGTAAAACCCTACCATTGCATATAAAGAGGCAGAGAGAGACGCAGGGAACAAGAGCGTTGTTTTCCCTCAGATTCAGCATACCACTTTCAGAAATGAGTAACTACGAAATTAGGTGTGTCTTTTGGGATTTAATCACACTACAGGTATGTAAAGATATATAGAGCTCACAACCTAAAAAAATAGTGGATTATCATTAAGCATTTTCCAAAGACTGCATTGCTGTATTACCCAAAGATATATGGATAGAAAAACAAATGATGTTCAGTGATGTGGTTTAATGAACAATGACTACATGGCTTTGGACAATGTCCTAGACTACAGTCAGAAACAACTAGAGGAAAGATAATAATATTGTCTCAATAATGGATTCTGTAAACACAAAGAAAAACATTTGATGATTGGTTTTAACTACTGGTAGTAATTCTGAAGGTGCCAGAGGACAATAAAAGTGTAGAAGAAGGAATATAGACTTTAAAGATGGTCAGTATGGTATTATTATTTGGACAGTGACACAATTTTTGTAATTTTGCCTCTGTGCACCACCACAGTGGATTTGAAATGAAGCCCTCAAGATGTGATTGAAGTGTAGACTTTCAGCTTTAATTCAAGGGGTTTAATAAAAATGTTTTATTAACCGTTTAGGAATTACAGCTATTTCTATACATACTCCCTCATTTTCAGAGGCTCAAAAGTAATTGGACAAACCAACATAACTATAAATATCAGGACTATTTTTAATACTTGGATGAAAATCCTTTGCAGTCAATGACTGCCTGAAGTCTGGAACCCATGGACATCACCAAATGCTGAGTTTCCTCCCTTGAAATGCTTTAGGCCTTTAGTGCTGCTGCCTTCGGTTGCTGCTTGTTTGTGGGGCTTTCTGCCCTCATATTTGTCTTCAGGAAGTGAAAACATGCTCTGCTCGGTTAAGGTCAGGTGACTGATGTGGCCAATGAAGAATATTCCATTTCTTTGCCTTGAGAAGCTCTTGTGTTGCTTTCGAAGTATGTTTTAGGTCATTATCCATCTGTACTGTGAAGCTCCGTCCTATCAGTTTTGCAGCATTTGGATCTGAGCAGATAGTATAGCCCAATACACTTCTGAATTCATCCTGCTATCAGCAGTCAGCAGCATGCCATAACGCTGCCTCCCCCATGTTTGACAGATGATGTGGTATGTTTTAGATCACGAGCCATTCCGTTCCTTCTCCATACTCTTCTCTTCCCATCATTCTGGTACAAGTTAATCTTGGTTTCATCTGCCCAAAGAATCTTGTTCTAGGTCTGGGCAGGATTTTTTAGATGTTTGTGGAAAAGTCTAATCTGGCTGTGAAGGGTTTTTCTTCACTAAGGGAAAAATTCGGCCATCATCAGCTTTAATTGTCTTCCATGGTCCTCCAGACCTTTTGGTGTTGCTGAGCTTGCCAGTACATTCCTTCTTTTTAAGAATGTACTAAATTGTTGATTTAGCCACTCCTAAAGTTTCTGCCATTAGGTTTGTATTGTTTTTTCAACCTAATGATGGCCTCCATCATTTTAATCAACACCTCTTTGGACTGGATATTGAGAGTTCCCATGAACAGCTACCAAATGCATATTCAACACTTGGAATCAACTCCAGATCTTTTATCTACTTAATTTGTCATGAAATGGACGGTCAGTCAATTGTCCAATTACCTTTTGAGCCTCTGAAGATAAGGGACCATGTATAGAAATGGTTGTAATTCGTTGAATGCAATATTTTTGTTAAACCCCGTGAATTAAAGCTGAAAGTCTGCACTTCCATCACATCTTGATGGCTTCTTTTCAAATCCATTGTGGAGCACAAAATTACGAAAATCATGTCACTGTCCAAATACTTATGTAACTAACTATATATTAAACATATTACTGCCTAAAATGTAAACAACAGAAGCTGTGATGAGAAGGGAGACTATTCAAAATGGGATTCCAATTTTACATTGAGATGTTAAGGACACTTGATGAGTGTACCTATATCTGTATACAAATAAGTTAAAAACCCTATCAATCTGACTTACCATCATCGAAGTCATTATTTAAAAATGCCACACATTGTAAATTGAATGCTTTTTTTTTTGTTGTTGTTGTCATAAATGATGGAGTGTTTTTTAATTTAATATTTTTTCTGAATGTGAAATTAAACCAGCAAGTTGAATATATCACCTTGATCTTTGAGAAAATTAGAATGAGTATTATTTACTATTTTCTGACATATTTTTCTGACATGTGTTTCCAGGGCTTGCTGGTACACACACATTTGAGCCCGTACTCAAAAAGTATTGAGGTTCCATCCTGCTTTTGTCCGGGTGTGTAGAGCCCATGTGTAACTTAAGATAAAGTATGAAAAAAAAAAAAAACTTGATTTAGATTTACTGTGTGTTAGGGAGCAAACCTCTGCTGTGTGACGGTGTCTAGCCTACTGCTGAGCTTCTGCTACAAATGATGATTCAGCATTTAAGTCAACATTTATCGTATTTGCCATGTGGGCTGTGTCATTGTGGTGAAAATGTTTCATGCTAGTTTGGTTTCCTTGTTGTGTTACTAAGGTTAGGCAAGCAGATTATAGAGTTGAGAGAAAAAAGTGGATAAATAAGGCGTCATCATGAAAATTATTAAGTCGGAGTGTGATAAATGTCTTAAAATGGGCTGTGTTACTGAGCCAAACAATGAATGCTGTAAGTGATAGAAATTAGATATACCCTTCACAAACGGCAGAATGATGTGATCTGCTGCAAGCGCAGTGAAGTGTTTCTTTCCAAAAGCTGTTCGAGTTTTAATGGCGACTAATTGACATACTCATTAACTTGTTAGCGTCACTTCAATCTGTATAATGTGTCAAGATATTAACCTGGCATTACAGCCGGCTGCTTGCCCGGTTCCACCTTCACTGATTATCATCCTGTCACTTTTACTCACTGACATTCAACAGGAGGGAGAAAGGGCCATATGCATAGCACTATAACATATATTAATAAGGCCAGTTCAATCAAAGGCTAAATTTTACGTTTTTTAAATCAGATTTATCCAAATGCTATGAGGGTAAATGTACATCACCTGCTCAGTTGCTAATTAAACTGAACATATCTTTCAAATGTTTGTTGCTCAATAGTAATTTGGTTGAGATTGATTTTTCATTATGCTTATTGGTTTTTTAAAGAACCAAATATAACTATGTCAAAATGTAACTTATTTGGGGATTTGAGAAATAGAGGTGATTCGGGGTCACTAGTTTAAAACTTTGAAGAGCCAATGTACCAAACAGAAGGTAACAAAGACCCAGAATGCCTGTGACAGTGGTGTCCCAATTATGTAACTAGTGGACTAGAAAACCCTCTGTTTGCACTCAGTGGGCCATGATAGACAAGCTTGTTGCTCAGCCAGACTAAGCAGATTTTCAGCTGGTAGCCTAGATGGCTTGGAATGAGCTTCAGCATTTTATGTCATCTGAAATCTTACAATTACTGCCTGTGGAGGGCCAATAACAAGAGCACTACAATGGTCTAGGCATCTATTATGAAGGCATACACAATCTTCTCAGCATTATGTTTTCTTTAGAGAGCTCTCAATTCCGCATTGCTCCATAAATTGCAGAAAATATTTTTGTCAACAAATTAAAATTAATCGAAGACTTACATTAGAATATAAATAACACTCTCTGGCTTATGACCAGTAGTTGCAGCTGTGAGGCCAAGACTCTAGACTAGGCAGACATGGAATTTGAGACTTTGTTTAGCTTGAATATACATTACTATTGCTCAAATGTGGCAAAAAAACTTATAAAATGTTTTCAATTGTGTAACTTCATTCTCAAAAGGAGAAAGATTAGAGATGTTGTTGAAGGGCGGGAATGTAGCGCCTTTATTCCACCTCGCCGTTCTGCATAAAAGTTGCGAACACGGAATGGGGGGGCATTGTCGTTCTGGCAGTAAGCCAGCGAGGGGGTAATCACAGACCCAGATCGACGTCTGTGTAAAACGGAGAGCCGGCATGGCGGGACAGATGCCGATGCTGTCCGGAACGCCGGCATGCTAATTAAAAGCACACACAGGGGCAGCACTATGGCAACTTTGTTTAATTCAGCGTAAACAAGCAAAGCCGGTATAATTCTTCCGTCTTCTTAAAGATAATATAGCAGAATCTCTGTTTAAAATGGGCTGTCGTGTGAAAAATCACAGTTTAGGTGTGAAGATACATCGTTTTCACAATCCTGCTTAAAAGACAGACTTGATTTGTACCAAAATCTTGTTCTCTGTTTCAAACTGTGTTGAAGTTTTTTTTTTTTTTTTCCCTCCACGTCTTAGTCTAGACATAGTTGTATTGTCAATCCTGACTTTGTCTCCTGTAAACAATGTGGTAAAAACATGACTTTTTATTTACATTCTTTAATCGGGTGAATTAGAACTCAAGACTTAAATGCTGTTGTTTTTCTCTACAGGTTACTAATGAGCTTCACTCAACGAGCCAGAGAAACCCAAATTGAACTCTGAAGTTGCATCAGCTCTCCACCTGCCTTTGTGTTACCTAACTAACTGATTTGCTCTGATTGACATCTCCTGGTGTCATTCTTTTGTGGTCAAACTGTCCAACAAAATCAGCATTGGATTGTTTGGGACGTTCCCTGGATATTGAACAAATATAGTGCTGTTGCCGTGGTGACACTCCAGAGGGACCTTGATTGAAAGGTCTGCTTCCAGACGAACTGTCAGGGGCTGCCACCAAAAGGAACATGTGCTAGAAGTTGAACGTCTTTCCTAAACAACTGGTCGGCTTTGACTCTAGAAGATGAGCAATGAGGATGAATTCTACGACGCCGTCACAGGTGAGTGGAGAGTCTGTGTTTGTGTCAGTTTGAATAAATCTAGTGTCTCAATTTTATAGTTCTAGTTCAAAAATGTATAGGTTCTTCTTCAGAGAGGCAAATCAAGTTAGAGATGATTATTTTTATCTCTTAAGCTTGTCAATTATTATAGTTTGGCCTATAAAACAAAAAAAAAAGCAAACAAAAAAAAAAACCCCAGTAACACCAGTTTCCTAAAGCCCAAGTCAATCTCATCAAATTCCCTGTTTTGTTTAACCAACAGTCCAAAATATAAAGGATATTGAATTTACTATCACATAAGAAAAGCAGCAGATCCTCACAAATTACAAGCTGGAATGAGGAAATGTTTGGCATTTTTTTCTTTAAAGGGGACCTAATATGCTCACCCTTATTTCTGTCATATATGTTACGGTACAATATCCGATGTTCATATTAAACTTGGCCAAAGTTTCAAATAATGAGGTAAAAGTATGCAAAAGTAATTCCTGTGAGACAAAAGCTCAGGCTGCTCTGAACAGTAGGTTTCCAACTTTTCTTTTCTTTTTTTCTTTCTACTTTCGTGATGAGTTGAAATCAGCTCTTCAGGGATTTCTTTATATAGTCATCCGATTCAAGCACAGCTCCAGGCACAGCACACCCACAAAGTACCCATCCATCCGCTCAGTCTGTCTGCTCAAGTATACTCTGCAAGTTTTTGGCGGTTTTTCAGTATGTCTCACAGAAAGCTGTTAAAGAAAGTTAATGGATCAGTGTGTAGGATTTAGTGGCATATAGTGGTGAAATTGCAGATTGCAACCAGCTGAATACCCCTCCCCTCGTCCCTCCCTTTCCAAGCGTGTAGGAGTAACTACGGTGGCCGTCAGGTAACTAAAAATGTGAAAGGCTCCCTCTAGAGTCAGAGTTTGGTTTGGCGGTTCTGGGCTACTGTAGAAACATGACGGTGCAACATTGCACACTCCTTGGAAGAGGACCTACTCCGTATGCAGATATGAAGGGCCCATTCTAAGACACAACGATTCTTAGTTCCGGGTGATTATACACTCATGAAAACATAATTATGAGTGTTATATTCCATTTCGGCCAATAGATCCCCCTAAAACCTACACACTGGTCCTTTTAAATTTGTTTGCCTTTGCTAAAGAAGAAGTCACCAGACAACACTGGATGCAGTTTCATATGCCAGCATGTTTGTATTGATACTCGGACCAAATGGCTTGTAAATACAATTTCAGTGCAGACAATGGTTGTATACAATATAGCTAAACTTATTTAGGGGGCTAACGATGATTGTATGTAACACTACAGCTGTGCTCCAAGCAGTCCGACAAGCATATGCTGCTTTATCTGCTCAAAGTGTCAGTGTTATTTTCACGATGGCGGTGCTCACAAGCACTGGGTGCGCCGCCCCTCGGCAGGCTCCCAGAACTTAGCCAATCAGAAGAAAGTGGCCTTTTAGGGAGGGGGGCCTTACAGAGCTAATATTGCCTGTTTTAGTGAGAAGCTCGGTTGAGTGGTTGCATAACAAGCATTATGAGACAAACAAGGATTTTTTTAAAACGGAATCATGCAAATCTATTCTAGTGGAGTCCCAGAATCAAAATGTAGAGCTGGAAATGAGCATAACAGGTCCCCCTTTAATTATGACTGAAACAGTTATTTTATTAATTATTTATTTTAAGTGGTTTCAGATTTCTTCTACTGTGGAGAGATTAGACAAGTAGTCCTCCAAGTCAACAATCATGAGAGGCTGTGCTTGCTAATGTTACAGTGGCCCTGAAGGGTCTGATATCCATGCATGAGCCAATTATAAACACGTAATTAGAGTGAATCCTTAAAGCGTTGCTTTGTCATATGAGGATGTTTTGTATGAGTTTTGTACACTTACATTTTCATCAAGACCATCTAATATGAGAGGTGTAGTTTAACTAGCGTTCCGTGTGTCTAAATTGCCAAGAACAGAACAGAGTTTTAAGAAGTTGCTCAGAGAGTGTTGCTGGCTTGTGCTTAAACACCCTGAGGCCAAGGGGCTTCACTCATTCTGAGAGATACTGGGATATGATTCTGAGAAATAAGAGCATGTAGACAAGATGGATTTTGGTGATGGTGAACATTTTACTGCAACAGACACGTTACATTTACCAGCCTCTTGTGTCCATTTACTAGTTTGAGGGTTGAAGGGCAGGGAAAAACAGGGTGGTGTTTTGTGTCATCAGAGAACCTTTACTACCAATTGTGTCCTTGTTGTGTGATACTACTAGTTGACTTACAGTCATTGTTGTGTCACTATTATTTAGTCTTTTGCAGGTTGTTGTTTTCATGCAGATATGAATAAAAGATTAAGATGTGTATGGGTGTGTGTGTGTGTGTGTGTGTCTCCACTTGTCTTTGTTTCATTATTATAATCATCATTTTAGTAATCTGAGACAGATGCAGACAAGGGCAGATGTATTATTCAGTAGTAGGAATACACAAGATTAACTGTGATCAGCATCAGGTGGCATCCATTTTGCCTGACCATTTTTTTTTCTCCTTATTGGGTCACCAGTTTTATACAATAGGTGGTGACTAAGGTGAATTAAAATATATCAGTACTCTGTTTGGTAATTTTGTTATTTTTCCAGAATAATATTGATCCTCAGAACTGTTCTTAAAACTGTTAAATTTTTTTAACCAACGAGGCTAAATTTGCCATATATTACAGAAGTCTGCTCCAAGGTCGCCTAATGGCAGCTAAAGAGGCGTGGAGGATGTTGTCGAAAGACTGCATATTTTATGCACAGAATAATAGACAGTATTTTATACACACTAATTTGGTTTTCTGTGGCTCAACAGATGGTGGTTCGAACCCTGGCTCCTCCTGTCCACATGTCAAAGCTAATGAGCCCCATATTGCTCCCGATGGTCAGACCAGTGTTATATAAATGCAGTCCGTTTACCATTTAAATATATGGAGGTTTGGAGCAAATGGCAGAATTTTGAGTTTCACCCCTGTTTCACCCGTTGTGATTGACTTTGTAGTGTAACTGTAGTGTAATACAAATACAACCCCCCCCACCAAAGAAATGGAACTTGTGAGTAACATGACTATCATCACTGCCAATCATTTACTAATAACAAATGCAGATCCTCTAAAACATTTCAGTACCTCTTGACATTATACTGACAGTTGAGAAGGTGTGTTTGCTGAATGATAATAAGCCATTTGGTCTATTTTAAGCTGCTGTTAAGGCCCCACCTTGAGCTCACCAAAACTTCACCCTGCAGCACTAAGTGCTCACCTGCCATGTTCACATTCTGACTACCACCCAGGTGGAGATCACTGTTTTTTCAGTTTTGTCTCTTAACTCATGTTCATACCCTCATTATTTTCTTTTTTTTTTACCTTTTAATATTTATAAAATTTGAATTTAGAGTTGTTGTTTTTTCACACTGCATGACAATGTCAGGTATACAGGGTATTTTATTTGCATTGCAGCTATTGAAACAAGATGCCATGGTTTCATATGGTTGCAACATGACAATTTATATGCAATATTTACCATTATTTATATTGTACCTTGGAACTTTGGAATCATGACCATAAATTGGTTAAAAGCGTTTTTAAAGACACCCACCGCTAGTCTCAGTGAAGAGACTAGTCAGTGTAAACAGTTTCAGGCAATCAACAAAGTTTGCCGGCCAGACACAGACAAGAAGTACCCAATGTAGCATGCAAACAGTATGCAAATTTATACCGTTGTCTGTGACTGTCTAATGTTGCCAACAAAATACTAATATTTGACCCCAAATCAACTGCCAGCAAAATCATAGATGTCTCTATTTCATTAGAAGACTAGTTTTTAACATTACTTTCTACATCTTTTAGATGTTACTTTTTAATCCACAATGAATGAGCAGGTTGTGAGATTTATTGTGACTATAACCTTACGTCACATTTTGTCTCCCATAGGCCTGGATTCAGATGAGTCGTATGAAGGGGTGTCGGAAGCCAGTTTCAAAGATGCACTGGTGTTTGATGGCAGCAGTCAGAAGGACAACGGCTCAGTGCCACAGGAGAACGGCATCAAGAAACACAGGTACTGCTGGATTCCTGCACCACATTCCATCTGCAAGTGTGTGTGTGTATTTGTATGTCTGAGCTGCATTATGTGTTCTCCAGAAACTATTTGAAGCTTCCTACTGAATCTAATACAATGTGAAGGGCAGGGTCACAACTTTTACTGACTAGGGTTGGATGCCACTTGGTTAATAGCTCTGTATTTGATCTTCCATTTACAGATTTTTATGTTGTCTTTTGTTGACATTTATTATAACACATTTTTTCTCACAAAGTTTTGCCACGCAACTGAACTGTACACTGCCATTGTAGCATGAAAAATGACTGGAAGACATGGCTGCAAGTTGAAAAGATGGGCCCATTTTATTACCATAACAAATGCATTTTCATAGTAAGGCAAAGTAAGTATTCACTCAAGTTGCAGTAAGATTAATGACCTTTGGAGGACAGCTGTTCTACGGTACATATGTTAAATGCCAGCACATGTAAAGAAAGGCACACCATGCAAAAGTTACTGGGTTCTTAGAGAGTAGGAGTGAATTTCTGCAAGAAATCTTAGAATATTTATTCCAAGGCTTTTAGATTGGTGTGATCCATTCTAGATGTGAAATATCGAAGAGAAAAATAGAAGGAGAAAAAGTTGGGAGAAGTCAGTGAGGGACTTATTTTGTTGACTCATACATAAAAGCATTTGGCTTTTGCTGCCATATTACTTTAATGTCATTAGAGTAATGACAAAGAGAGTGGAAAATTACCACTCTAGGAAAGAGAGGCTTGACTCTGTTTTGGCTTTTGGTCATGTGAACAGATCTGTTCTCGTCTGTCTGTTTGTCCACTATCATCAGAACAACAAGTCAGATTTAGGTTGAATTGTTTGTTTCTTTCTCGTTGTAGCACCTGCCATTTTCTTTCTAATCTACACATAGCATTTCTGTATCCTTTGCCCTGCTAACAAACCAGAAAGACCACATGCTCAGTTTATCTGAAACCTTGATTTTCATTCTGACCGGTTTGTTAGATTAAATACTGTTGGTATTGATCCACATGACGGTGATACTGAGAGCAGGCATGGGAGAACAGAATAGCTTTCTTCTCTTTCTGTAACTGTGTTTTTATATCACTGTCATCTTGGGAAATATGTTTTTTGGATGCCAAAGACTTGGAAACAAGGGCAGCACAATTGAGACACCTCTGAAGCTGACGTTACAGATGATAGAAAACTGGATGGTCGATGAAATCAATACTAAGTGTGTTAACTTAAAGGAGGTTGGTGGGTTTTGTGGCTGAACATATACTTTTAACTCATCAGTTCGTCCTGTGATGTCAAATCTGATCCTTTAAGAAAATACCAAGTACAGTACCAAGTGTCAGATATTGGAGAAGCTGTGTTTGTCCATGCTCTTCATTCATGCCCAGAAATTTTGTCTTTCATTTCAGGATGTCATTACCTGCTCCCATGTTTTCCAGAAACACTATCAGTGTCTGGAGTATCCTGAAAAAATGCATTGGATTGGTAAGGAGCCACAGATGCAATGCTAGTTTTCTACACATATTAATATCCCAGTGACAAGTACACTGTACAGAGGGAAACTTCTTTAGTGGGCGGTTTAGATGCTTTCATAGTTGACAGAATATAATAGATCATAACCAGGCTAATGAATATTTTTGTCCCACGTACAGCGTAGTGTGATTTGAGGAATTTGTGTTTGAAACAAACAAATAAAAATAAAAAAACCTGAAAAGGGTTTTCAGTAACTGTATTTAAGGGACCATGTAACTAGTGAAAAATCAGTATTTTGAATTATGTCATAAATATCTAAAACAAAATGACTTCTTTTTACCTGGGACATGTCTAAAATTGATAGTGTAATATTTTAATGATACAATAACATTGGCCATCAGTTGTTTCAACATCAATTCTTATATGTTATCACACCATCCTGTTTATGACACTAATAGTTTTCTCTCGCATTAGCTGCATTTACAAGGACAAAGGCAGAGGATTTAAGAATTTCAAATAATTTTAGCCGAGGTCGAAATCTAAAGTACAGACTTGATGTTGCGTGCTTTTCACAGGAACTGTCCAAGATCACGATGCCCATCATCTTCAACGAGCCTCTGAGCTTCCTACAGAGAATCACAGAATACATGGAACACACTTACCTCATCAACAAAGCCTGCTCACTGTCCAACTCCATAGAGCGCATGCAGGTCAGAGAGAGACAAACACACACACACACACACACACACACACACACACACACACACACACGCACACAAGTCATCAGTGTATGGGCTTGAAAAAAATGAACATTTTGTTCATTTTTAAAATGTCATTTTTAATGGAAAGCATTTTTCACTGTGTCTGTGTGAACAACTCTGATATTCTTTTAAGAGCATTGTCCACATTCAGACACATTTTAATTTCAAACAAAAACAATATTATTTTGGTATTACAGTAGTATTTATTTTCAGTATTGAAAAAAAAAGAGAGCTTGAGCTCACTATACAGTCTATTAAAGAATATTAACAATTGGAGCCTCACAAATAAATCCTTAGTGTTAGGTGAGGAAGATTCAACAACCCGTACTTGGTATATAAATCCAAATTCATTTATCTCACTTGCAGTTTTGACTCTGACATGCTCCGCTCTGTCGGAATTGAAGAAATACAAAACCTTCATAATATAGATTAGAGAAGACCAGAGATCAAGGTCATTGATTCTGGCATAAACAGTCTGTTTTACATGCAATGAAGCCCAATGTATTTATCCAATCAACCAACTCAACAGACACACAGATGCATACACTCACTGACTCAGAGAAGCTACAGAAGATGCAATGTATGTGGAAATAGAAACACACACATATAAACAGTGTCATGTCTCGCAAATACACACACACACTAACATGGTCTTTCTGTGATTGTTTGTCTTCAGGCAGTTGCTGCTTTTGCTGTGTCAGCAGTTGCGTCACAGTGGGACAGAACTGGAAAACCCTTCAACCCTCTGTTGGGAGAGACCTTTGAACTCACCAGGTACACACACATAGACACACACATAGACACACACACAGACACACACACACCTCTTTTAAATGTCACCAGTTTGAACTATGTATTTATCCTTTTTTTTCCTCTACTGCCTTCTACAGAGAGGAACAGGGTTTCCGGCTGGTATCAGAGCAAGTATCCCATCATCCGCCAGTCAGTGCCTTCCATGCAGAGAGCCTGGCCGGGGACTTTGTCTTTCACGGCTCCATCTACCCCAAACTCAAGTTCTGGGGCAAGAGTGTTGAGGCTGAGCCTAAAGGGACCATCACACTAGAGCTGCTCAAGTGAGTCCGACAGGGAGGCTGGTTTGTTTGTTCCTAGCACCGTTCTGTGATCCAAAATCTGTTCCTCTTCTTCTCCTCTCCTTTCTCTTTCCATTTCTTCTCTTTTGTCTGGTTTTCTTCTTTTTTTCTTCCATTATCCTCTGCCTTTCCTCTTCTGCCTTTCCTGCTTTCTATTTTATTCTGTCATTCCTTCATGTTGTTCTATTCACCTCCCCTCTTCCCTGACCCCCCCCCCCATTCCTCTCCTCTGCTCTTCTCCTCCAGGCACAACGAGGCGTACACATGGAGTAACCCCTACTGCTGTGTACACAACATCATCCTAGGCAAATTGTGGATAGAGCAGTATGGCACAGTGGAAATAGTCAACCACAGGTATGTAAACGATACATGCATGGTCTCTCCAAGTTGTAGTTCTAGGAGGTACACAGAATAATTTGACACGCTGATTAGGCACAATGGGAGCTGAGTGCATTTTTGCTTTTAACAGTTTATACTTTGTAGGCTTAAGTGTAGTTTGTTTTTAAACATAATTAAAAAAGACATAGTAAAGCTATCGTGACCAAGAGACAATGATTTACAAATACACACATATTAATATTTCAGAAAAACTTCTTTATAGAACAATGTATCGTGTAGTAGGGGTACAGCAAACAATTATTTTCAACGATTACCTTGATTATTGATTAATACTTTATGTCAGAAAATTATCAAAAGTGCCCATCAAATCTCCTAAAGCACAAGGTGACATCTGCAAATTGCTTCTTTTGTCTGACCAGAAGTTCAAATGATAACGATATTAAGATTCCAGTGATATAAAGAAAACAGCAGCAAATCTACACATTTGAAGAGCTGGACTCAGCAAATGTTTGTCATTTTCCTAAGTTAGTAAAACAGTTAATTATCCACATTAATGTTGATTCATTTTCCTTTTTTTTCCCACTGTAATATACAATAAAGTCAATTTAAAGGGTAAGGTCCTCTGAAATTGTTGATCGACCTTTATTGGTGGTCAGCAGGACATGCGTCATGATTGAGCCTCACCCACGACTGTCCAGAGTTTTGTCTCCTCAGTCCTTGCAGGAGACACTGAGCCACAGTCCAAGTACAAATAAAGCAAAGGATAACTGACTGATGTCTGTTGCTTACAGAGCTGTTAGACATTCCTGTCTGGTGCCTTCATTTACTCTGTCACAGTGTTTACTCTGATACTTTAGACTGTAGCGTGTTTACTCTCTGTGTGTTTTCTCGGGCAAAAAATCTCTGGATCACTTTTAAACCTTTATTTACCCAGGGAAGTTCTGTAAAGCTTGTTTTGTAAAAGCTTTGTAGCCTTATTTCTGTCATGCTCTGTGTCATATTCACACAGTTGCACAGATTCACATCAGGAGCTGTGAAGCTGTCTAATCACAGTCCTGCACAGTTTGATGACACTATTGCACTGATTGGTTGTGTGTCTTGCATATAAAACACGGAAAGCTTGATCAACAGAGTCAGTCTGGGATTCAGTCTGGCAACCTGTCGTCACAACACCCCACCTCTCAGGAGGGTTTATATTAAGTTGTTCAATTCCATAATACTCTTAATTACAATTAGTAACAATACTCTTTTCTCCTGTAAACCTCACACTTCTCTTTCAGAGACTTCAGCCTCAGTCCTTAATGTTGGTAATTGCCATGAACATACATCTTCTATATGAACATAAAGCAGAGTAATGTATGTTAAATAAAACGTTTTTATAATGGCTTTATTGCAAAATCTTTATTTAAAAAAACAAACAAAAACAAAATCCAATATGCGAGTATAGATAAGTGATATTTAATTTTAGGTTTTATGTTTATCAAATTCACCAAAGCTCAGCTAGCGACAAGATGTTAACCGGTTCTTCTTCTCTCCTCTTTTCTTCACGCAGCACTGGAGACAAGTGTGTGTTGAATTTCAAGCCCTGTGGGATGTTTGGCAAAGAGCTACACAAAGTGGAGGGATACATCCAGGACAAGAGGTTGGAGTTTGTCAAATCAACTACAGTATGAATGTTGTATGATGTTGTAGAATTTAAAGTTTCAAAACGTTGTTATACTTAACTGGTTCGTCTTTTTCCTCCTCATTTTCCATCTGCTTACACGTACATTTTCTCTTCTCCATTTTCTCCTTTAATTGTTCCTCTTCTTCTTCTTTTCCTCTATGCACCTCTTCCTCTTCTCCTTCTTTGTCTGTCACTTCTCCTCGCTTGTCCTTGTTCTCCACTCACATTTATTCTCCTTTTCTTGCTCTGAATATTGTCCTTTTCTATAAATTTTCTTCTCCACTCTCTGTCTTCTCCTGCTTTTCACCTCTCTTGTTTTTTCATCCTGTCCCTTTTCCTCCCATTCTTCCTCTACTACGTTTTCCTCTCTTCTTCCTCTTCTCCCACCTCTGTCCTGTCTTTCTCTCTGTCCAGTAAAAAGAAGCGCTGTGTCATCTATGGGAAGTGGACCGAGTGCATGTGGAGTGTCGACCCTCAGGCCTACGAGACCCACAAGAAGTCAGATAAGAAAGGAGACAACAAGAAGCACAAAAATGTGAGAACAAGTTAGAAAATCGTTGCATTTTCACCTGTCCTTCTTTTTAATCCAAAACTGCTCACTGTATTTATTGTCATTGTTATGAGATTGGAATTTCTGTGTCTGCTGTATTTCATGGAAGCTTACATTGTGAATATTATTGGGTTGTTTTCTTTAATTGCTGTTTTTATGAATTGTCGGGTTAGTCCCATTTATTTTTTTTTCTTTTTCTCTTAATTTCTTGTTGGTGTCCATAGCATTCTGTGTGGTCTTATCAAGGTAAACTAACAGGCTTGTGTAGGTTGTAGCTGAGGCTGTCGGCTATTCAGCTTTAGTCTGTTTGGTTGTTTGTAGTGAAGCACAATAGCGGCAAAATATGTGTAGCTTTCCTGGTGACTTTAGAAAAACCTTTACTAAAGCAAATCAGATCGTGAAACAAACCTTGATATTCACGGTAACTACATAAAGATACGGTATAAATGATTCTAACATAATGTGAGTACTGAACTTTATGGTTGCATATTTTTAATGTATAAGTACTTACAATGAAGTATATTATTTCCAGGAAGAGCTGGAGGGAGCGGAGAACGATGACGCGGATGACATGCCAGAAATCCAGGAGACGGTGTGTGTCGTACCAGGAAGCACTCTGCTGTGGAGGATAGACTCCAGACCAGCACACTCCGCTACGGTATAAAAATAAAAACACACTCACGTATAGACCGACTGAAACACACAGGGGTTCCGAATCCAACACCTCATACACACTCATTGCCATGAGATCAGAGATGTAACTTTGTTTTAAAAGGAGGCTCTTGCACACATCACCAGTGAATCAGATGACAGACAGTTGATTAGCTGCTTTTCAGATACAAAAAAAGTCATAGACACGCAGCCTAGCAAACAAAAATTCAGTCAATGAGCTGTAATTGTCAAAGGATTTGCTTAACTGTATAATGTTGAAACTTGATTTTGATGTGTGATCAAGCAGATTTGACACATAAAAGATAAATGTGCCTGAATTAACAGAATACACATCTGCATTTGCAAACACACACTCACAACGTTCTTCTCTTCCTTCTCCAGATGTACAACTTCACCAACTTTGCGATGTCTCTCAATGAACTGGAGCCTGGCATGGAGGCCATCTTGGCCCCCACCGACTGTCGCTTCAGGCCTGACATCAGAGCCATGGAGAATGGCAACATGGGTAATTTGATTTAAAAGTCTTATCAGTGTTAAGTGCATCTCTTGTTTGCCTGAACATACAGTGTCTTGTTTGCCGGCAGTGCCCTGCAGAAACCTTGTTTTCTTTTGAATAAATAAATAAATAAAGTATAATGAGAAGTTACAGCTGACATTTAGAATTTTCTCTCAAGACTTTTCAGCAATGATACATTTTTATTGCCAAATAAGTGTGGAAGCTTGATGTATTAAAATGAATCCCAATGTGACAAGCAGAATATTAATAAGACAGTGCTGCCACCTGCTGGATGTCTGTATCACTGTCTTGTGGTGCAGAACTCTTTTACTTGAACAATGGGCTAAATGGTACAATCCGCAGAGGTTGAGACTTGTTATGTTTGTTCAGATGAGGCGAGTAAGGAGAAGGAGAGACTGGAGGACAAACAGAGAACTGCAAGAAAGGAGAGAGCCAAGAATGAAGAGGAGTGGTCTACTCGGTAGGAAACATGCGCGCACACTAACGTTCAGTGCTCTCAAGTGTTCAATTAAATTCTATCGAACATACAAATAGAACAAACACAACATAACTATATTGTTGTTTATCAGGTACATCCTGTTACAGAGACACCAAAGACCTGATATACTTGCTTTGATCAAACCAGTTTCCAAGCAAGTGAGGTCCCCTCAAAAGAGAGTTTTTAACACGTCAACATTGCCTTCATCTGTGGGGAAAGGTGTTAATGATGCGAAAGATGATATTTTTGCCAGTTTTGAAGACTGATGATCGTTTATTTTAAACTGACTGTGTGTATCAATAGGCAAGAAAAAGCTCTTATGTACTGTATCAAGATTAGCTGTTCATGCTTTTACCTGTCTTTTTATGGTCTAAAAACAGTCTCATAGAGCTTTGCTTTGACATGTCAGTGAATACACAGTGATGATAAAATGTATTTAACCTTAGTTTATACAGAGTAGTTTGGCCAAGTCCACATGCACTTTGACAGCATTGCCCCTAATACTCACTAATTAACACATTACATTCATACAAAAACTGAAGTGTAAAAACAACAATTTGTTGTTGTTTTGTTTTTTGGTTTTTTTTGTTTGTTTTTTTATGGGAGCTTTGAGCAAAAACACAGATATATGAGAGTGGTATCAATCTTTTCCTCTAACTCTCAGCAAAAAAAGCAAATCAGCACATTCCACTAAATGTTGATCTATTCCTTGAACAGTTATATACTGAAAAAAAAAAAACAGGAACAGAATCATAAACACAACTGAAAAATAGATAATAGGCAAGCTGAAGGCTTATTTAAAGCAGTCGCAGGCAGTAAGATGAGGATTATCAAGATTGTTCTTGAAGTTATGTAGGCGTACAAGCATTAGCAGGTCTTTCCTACATAGGACACTGAGTCTGAATGTAGAGAATAAAAAGCAAATATTCCCAGAAACACAAAGTCCACTGAGTTTAGGGTTGATGTGATATTCTGCAGGCACAGATGCAATGCCTCCTTCACGCTAACAAAAAAAAAAGATGTAGAAGAGGGAGCTCTGCTACATCTGCTACATCTTGTCACCCCCAACTTTCTGGACAGTGTTATAAAACATGAAATAATAATAAATGTAAAAATAAAAATCAATAAATAAAACCCACAGTATGAATTAAACAAGAAAAAAAGGATGAAAAAAATCAAACAGAAACATCAGAAAATAACTGAAGTGATGTCAGAAATTAAAGGGTAAACAATACAAATTACTCATAGAAAACAGTAACAGGCTGTTGAAAAAACCCAACAGAAGTAACAATAAAAATAAAATTTAAAAACAATGTTTAAAAAAAAAAAAAAAAAAAGTCATGGTAAATCTCTGCAGTCATTTAGTTGGTGTTCGTGTGTCTTCCAGGTGGTTCCAGTCGGGCAACAACCCGTACACTGGCTTCCAGGACTGGATCTACACTGGTGGCTACTTCAGTAGGAACTACCAAGACCTGCCTGACATCTACTGATAGCCTGCAGGCCTTCATCCTCCTCCTCCTCCTCTGTAACCTGCAATGATCTGCCTGTCACAAATTGGGGAGGAATGTTAAGAATCCACATACCAACTTTTACTCCCATCTTCATCTCACTGCCTTCATCATCATCTTCCCTCTTTATAAACTGAGCGACAAACCCAGCACAGATTGGAAAGATTTAAAAAGAAGCCAAATGTCGTCCATCAATTCTCTTAGACTGTGGCCTGCTTGATGTCTACTGAGTCTTCAGGTGCTTTTTTTTTTGCTTTTTTTTTCGTCATCTTCACCACAGTCTTGTTCTCATCATCTTGGGTGAATTTTTCTTTTTGTCACCTAATGACCAGCAAACGTTTCCCGTCTCTCTGCCCTGACAACATTTAGAGCACAATAAGCATTATATTCCTGGCCAATCCCAGTGGCAGAGAGTTGGTGCGTCTGAATCAAACAACAGCCCACAAACTCACAGGTCCAATCTGAATGTTTAACGTCTTTACAATCAAACTCGCTCCTCTGAGAAACCATTTAGTCACGTGTGAATAATGAGTGAAAACAAAATGAAGTAGGACAGAATAATCACAGTGATGGATTTATGGACAAGGATGGACACCAAGTCAACGGGGAAATCAGGGATGTGAATGCTCCTTTGACTGAAGATGGATTTTGAGGATGCTTTTTCTTTTTTGGAAACTTTTAAAGACTCAAATGCTCTTAAAAAAAAAAAAAGTAGATGACATAGTACTCTGTAAGGAAAAAAATTATAAAGAAATACTGTTGGTTAAATTGGTCGAGACAAATCGAATGCAAGCATGAGTTTATTACTGTCCATGTGTCATATCCCTAAAAGATTTAGTCACCAGACACCGAACGGATGTTTCCTCGACAGCATAGTGGAATGTGCAGCTTGAATGCACTGGGATCAGAAAAGAAACCACATGAGTTCTGATGTTCTTATACATCAAACATATAAATAGATCGAGCACAGGTTGGGTGGCAGGCCTGAGCTGTTAGCCCCCTCAAAATGTAACTCTTTCATCTTAATACTTGGCCTGTGGCTTCTGTATGTCTCTAAGAATAGCTGTTGGTTTTACTACCAGGAGTAGTATGTGCAGTATGTTTAACAATCCACAGTACTCCTAACATTAATACACTCTGTGTGGGTTTCTAAAAGAACAAGTAGAGTTTAAGAAACACTGAGCTATTTTTTTCTGGCTGCTCTGCCATATTTTGGTAGTAATTTTTCAGCTGCTAAGGTTTACTAACATGAAAACGGGCTTCGCACAAGTGCAGAAAGATTTCTTAACTGGTTCATACATCTTTACATTGATGAGGAAATCTCTTGATTATCAAGGTGATTTTTAAGGCACACGTCTGTTTTCCCTCACCACAGGCAGGTCAGAGGTCAGAGTTTAGCAGCACATGTGCATGTAAATCTGAACCTCGGGGACTAAGTTCACTCTTACAGAGCTAAAACTCATTGTACAGTGATTTTGACATTTGAAATAGATATTTAATTTCCAAATTAGTTACAATCTCCATCTGTGTTCAACTTAGTAACATTGAGGAAATTAAAAGCAAGAGTAAATGTAAGTAACATTAACAATACATGCACACATGCACATTCATCATTTGAATGAGTAAAAATATGTACAAACACTTAAAGCCACATTAACTACAGGAGAGAGTGGCTTTGCTGTGTGAATGACGGGAATTGGACAATGTGAACATGCAAGATTTACATTATTATTAATCTCACTATCATAGCATGATCAAGAAAAATGAAACATTATTCATGTCAGTGTATTAGAATGTAATATGCATTGTTAGGTTATCTGCTGTGGTTGGATTGGATGCTGGAGCCTGGATGGATTACCGAACAGGTGTTGGCAGGCACAGGCCCAGGGGCCAAGGAGGTCATGGGGTCCGTGGGCTTCACCTGCAAAATGTCACTAAAAGAAACACAAACCAGTACAAACAGACACAAAATGACTGCAAGGATGCAAAACGACCACAGTGTCATGAGAAATGATCACAAATAAATGTCAGCAGCTACAAAGAGAGGCAGACCTGGGATCAGAAAAGAAACCACCAGAGGCCCAATATCTCAAAATCCATCCATGTGTTTGCATCACCTTTTTTTTCTGAGACTGATTATAGTAAAATGGATCAGCAAATCAAGAATCTCATTCCCAAACAGAATTTAATTTATTTATTTTTTTTTTTTAAAAGGAAAAAAAAAGTTAGACTACCCCAGTGAATGTTACCACAAAAAAGGACTGTCGATAGCTCTCAGGCCGACTGGACGAAACAAAGCTGTGCAGACTGGATATAAGGTATTTTGGAGCTTGATGTACAGAAATCCTTTCTTTCCACATTTTGAGTCATAAGACTCATGAAACTCAACGCCAGAAATGAGCTACACCGTCATGATTCCATGTTGCTCTCAACAAATATTTGGACTTTAGCTCCCCTATAGCTTTATCTTAATGTTACAAATACTTGATATTTTACATTGTTTGCTTGGATAGTTTGTTTGCATTTTATTCAAGCTCAGCAGGAGTCAAATTTCCATTCAGATTTGGATTGGAAATCCAGATGCTGGTGTAAGATCTAAAGTATGATGGCTGGACACCGAGCCACATGCAATCACCTGTGGTAAAAGAGACCACAGGAATTAATTTGACGGATTTGACTTTCATTTTATCAAAACTTGATTTTGACTTAGTATGTATGCTGAAATTATATTAACATATTGTCAAAAAGTTTTCAAACATTCCTCTCAGTGGGACATTTTTAGTAGAGCTACAGGCTTAATATATTGAGCTTCAGATAAAATTATCGATCCAAGCACAAATAAAATTAAAAATCCCTTTTATCTGTTTCTTTGCTGCTGTTAAAGCAGACTGAATCAGTTGTGTTTTAATGCGGCTTATTCATATAAAACCCTGCTTCATCTTGCATTAGTGTCTCCTCGTGAACGGGTTACAACCCTCAACTCTCCAGGTTATCATCACACCATAATGCACATTTTCTTCACATTACCTGCAGGCCTGTTTGCACTGGTAAAAATGGAACATTTTTAAACAGCAAACAAGTAGTTTTTTGCTTTTGTTGATAATATGGAAAACTATCATCTAGTTGCACTCGTTTGAAGAACATAACAGATATAGAATGTGCCACAAATCTAATGAGATGACTTTAAATTCTCTCCACTACTTGTCCTGCATCAGCTGACCAACCAAGACACCTTATGAGACCTTCAGAAATATTTATTTTGAACGTCGCTCACTATTTTCATGCATTTTGTTTGAATACCAGATGTTTAAAAACATGGCGTTTTCATCAGTGCATTTAGGAGCTACAGTATAACGTAAGTCACAACACGGCTCTATGCAACTTCTACAGCTCAACATGAACAGTATGTGTGACCTGTTTTTGTACAGTAGCATTACTTTCCCCAGCACACACACACACACACACACACATCCTCAGCCTATGTGCTACTCAGCTGAAATAATAATGACTTTGCCTTCTTAGTTATTCTTAATATATTATATTCCAGATAATTAACAATGCTTACAACTTGTTGAACTACTTGGCACTACAACCAGCCTTGTATCACATCTTGGATCAATTTAACTTTACATTTCCATGTCATGTCCATGTCCATGTTTCCATGTCATGCTTAATGCCTGGATGTTTTAGTTTCCCCTTTTTCATTCACTTGCTTTCTCCCTCTTTTTTGTGTATTATTTATGATCTTTGAGGTTTTATGAAAGAACTCTGTTGTCAAACTGTTTTGTTTTTTTCTTCCTTTGCTTATGTTGCTAATCGAAACGGCTCTGAGTTTTTTTCCTTTCACTTAAACATGAATCTTTTAGTGGAGCAGAGTATCTAGTCAGGGCTTGAAGTGAACATCATTCACCAGCTTAACACTTGTACATTTGACTGTGGCCGTTACATGTGTCAGATTTACTAGCCAGTGCTGTTTGAAGTTAGACAGACTGCGTTTAATCATTCCTTCCCATTGGACACACTTTTGTCTTAAAATCCAGAATTCAGTTATTTTTATGCCAAGATAATCTTTTTTTTCCCCAGCATGTTATTAAAATAGACATTAAAAATCTGTTATTCAAACACTACTCAAGTTGAAATGTCACAGGTGAATTCAACACTGGTTAAATGCAGCAGTTAGAAATGAAACATGAACAAAAGTCTTTGTCAAAAAAGACTTTGACTGTAAAATAATTGCAGCTGGTAAAATGGTCCAAGTGGCTAGTAAGTATATGGAATGGTTACATTCGTCAGTGCTTATTCAGACTCTACCAGTTACAAGACTAGTGCTCTGTCATTAAACTAGATCTAGGTTTTACGTTGCTTTGAGTGTTGTTTCATTCTATAAATATGTGTTGTGTTGAATTTTACCCTCCCTCTCTTGGACTGTATGATGTGGTTGTCGATGTTACATACGTGTACAAGTATTGCACAGAGGTAATCGCAAGCAAAATGGCATATTATTTTGTGCAATTGATTTATTTTTATAGTATTTAAGCAGTTTTTGGTGAGAACATTGTACCAGATGTTTTATTTTGAGGTGGGGGACTGTAAGGGGTCGTGTCCACACTGTGGACAGCTTCATAGATTACCGAATGGGGGGAATGTCTACTAATAAAATCCTAATTTCAGTTTTGGACCATGTTTCATTTTTAAAAAAATAAATAAATAAATATGAAAAATACATCAGCACAACAGTCTAAACTGAGTCATTTATCCCTCTGTACTCCTGTAGCCATTATACTGAATTAATGGACAAGGAATCAGAGTTGAGATGTGTTGTTATAGAAGAAACTAATGTGATGAGTTTTAAATTCAGACTTTTCAAAGTAGGTTTTTTTTTTTTTTGTTTGTTTGTTTTTTCCTCTTTTGGTATTTTATGTGTCATGTTAGTGTGTCGCTTTCTACACCCTGCCCAGGTTAACAGCAGGGTTAGCACAGTCTAGATACGACATGCTAGTGGCTCTAAGAGACCAGGAAAGAGGCTGTACTCAGGCACAGCGGGGCTTTGAGCTAAATGTTAACAAGAGCGTGCTAACCATGCTTACAGTAGGCCCTCTTCACAGCAGACATTTTGACTTGTCATAGTGTGTAAAGCACAGGTATCACCAACAACATTAACAATGGCTCCGTTCCGTTCAGGTAAGCTGCGACAGTGAGCCAACATGCACGATGCCAGGACCCTGAAACTGAAGCAGCTACATGGAATTCAGCCATCAGAGAACTTCAGAGAGCGGTGAGAGTGAACCAAAACCGTAAAGTCGTGGGCTAGAGAGCTAAACAATGAGCTGAAACTCACTATAAAGCTCCTTAAAGCCAAAGGGAGCTGCTGATAATTCTCTGTAGGTTCATCACTGGGACGACCCTTTTCATTCTGTCACACTGTTGTTTTCCCAAATAATGTGATTTCTGGCTCTGCACCTGCAAAACGTGGCTACACTACTGAGTCCTCACAGTGGCTGCTCTTACAGATACCTGGTTTGGCTGTGCACCCATGTAGATCCATGCAACCCTCTCCGCTGAGCTGGCAATACATTGTTATTTAAAAAAACAGAGATCGCAATCCGTCACGAAGCAGGAGAGACATTTCACCCAAAATTGCAGAGATGAAGCTCATGTTGGCACTCGAGGAAGTCAGGGGATCACCAAAGAGAGCTTACACAAAGGTTTTCTTTTTATGTCTTTGTCTTTTATTTATTTTTCCTGATTGAAATGTATTGTAAGGTCATAATTTGTCATTCATCACATTACATGGCATGATGCACCAGGTCTACTACACCCATTTACAGGAGGAATACACGGAAACATACACAAGGTTTTACAATGGGGAAACAGGAAATTTAGCTCATTGCACTTACAACAGTGAATGGAACATTTTGTAGTCGTTTTTATGCTCTCGACCTTTTTCTGTATTATATTTTCACCCTATTTTCATCATTCACTTGGGTTTTTTCATATTTTTTTTTTTTCACTCTCTCACTCCATCTCCCCATAAAATTATGTCCACCCCCAAAAGTTACTTGGAAGCCAGAATGTTTTTCCCTTTTTTTTGTTTTTGACGTCATCTCATTTTACAAACACAACATGTATAGAAACTCTACATAGACCAATATGTTTTTGTTCTTTTTTTATATCCCAATACAACTTTTTTATGAGTTTTAAACACTCCGCACGAGCCAGCCACATACGTACACAATGCAATTTCTGTAATTTATTATTCAAATCAACAACTGCTCTTGTTTGTTACGTAGGTTTTTATAGATTTTTTTATACACAAAAAGCACAAGTTTGGGCAGGGAGGTTCGGGCTTGCATACGTTCCAGCTTGCGTCGCCGTGTGGTGTGCAAAGGCCTCTCTCATGCCCATGTGCACGCGTGTGTGTATTTGTGAGTGTTTGTTATGGTATGTTAGCATGTTTGAGATTTACATGTTGTACAGAACAGGTCTTTCATGACATTTACATGTTGTTGTTGTTGTTGTTTGTACAGAGCAGACTCTGGTCAGTACTCATCTGGTATTTACACTGGAAAAAAGATGGCAGCCCGTGAGATGGGAGGTCATAGAGGTTCAGAGGGTTAAGGGATGGCTGGGGGGTGGGTGGGGGTGGGGGGTGTCAAAGTCATGCACTTGTAATTATATTTCGATGATTCATTACAGGTGAAAGATGAAGAAACACTCCCTGATGGTTTTACAGTGAAAGATGGACTTGGTAGCTTTTCTCTCATAGTTTGTTTCTTTGTTTGAGCATTCTTGGTCTCTTTTTACAACCTTTCACCTATGAAACACATGTATGTATGTATGTATGTATATATATTTTTTTTTAGTTTTAAAATCTTTCTTCGGTCCTGCTATACGCTGCTGACTGTCTGCACGACCAACAGCAAGATCAGTGGTGACAGTTATTACACTACATACTGTACAAGCACTGTATGCTACCTTTTGGTTGAGAACACCCACCCACACACACACACACACACACACACACACACACACACACACACACACAAAGACACAGTCCGGGTTTCCCAAAAGCATCCTAAGCTGCATTTAAATAAAGTCAACAAAGGAATCGTTTTTAACTCTTGGCGCTAAAAGTTTGTAATTTGCCACAAAGGGTCAAATACCGGATTGTCTGACTGTGCATGAATGCATCCTTATTGCTGAGACTGTTGATGTCGGATTCAAAGACAAATCAAGCCTTTGGAGATTTTACTTCTTTTCAACAGAGATCTGGTGGGAGCAACCTCTCTTGGCTTCATGTCTATAAATGTGACCCTTTGTGTTCTATTGCAAACTAATAACACAAGAGTTCTGTTCCAAAATGCAATTTGAAAGTATATATGTGTGAATTTCAGCTCCTAATATTCAGCAAAATGTTGATTTTTCACACATGAAAACAAGTGTCTGTTTTGGCAGATGTGTTGATATCTTGATTTGGAACGCATCTCTTAAAAGTTTTGATCTTTTATTATTGTCTAAATTTTGTGCTTCAAACACCTCTGAAAAAGCAGACTGTGGTTTGGTGATTTTGCCCACTGGTGATTGCTGTGGCCTGACCTGAAGTCCATTGCGTTTCTGGATATAGACAGACACCATGCGGAGTATAGACAGAGACCATGACTGGCTAGAGGGCAGTAACAGGATGGCTTTCTTCGGTGACCAGTATTTTAGTATAAAAGCCCTTGCTGCTATGCATATTTGAGTCATCTGAAGTGGCTGTATTCACAACGGAGCAAAAAATGTGACATTTTTAACACGTTTTGACACAGATCTTGTTATTTATGTTTTCCTGGCTGTGTCATTCAACTATTAGAGTCCCTATATTCAACAGCAGCCATGGGAAGGTTACATCTGTGCCATAAAGTGTTGAAAATTTGATTTATTGCACCTGCATTAATCCAACCATTATTTTCTGTTTTTCTTTTGAACATCTCCGTTGCAATGCTGCATTTAGTATGTGCTTTCCTGAGGCAAAAGTGATTGAGGAACATTTTACTGAACATTTTATGTTTTTTACAAACTTCCCCAAAACATACGACTTACAATAGAGGAAGTTGGTATTAATTTGGGTAACTTTGAACTCTTCCCCATATTATTTGTTCTACTTCGACAATGTATAATTTTAAGCTTCCGTGGTGAAATCAGTGATCTGGCGGCAGTGTATCTGTGAAGTGATGTTTGTTCGGGCCACGTGCACCTGATGATCACCTTAGGAACGACCAGATCCAAACAGAACCAGAATAATCAGACTCTTAGTCCCTGCAGCTCAATGTGACTCTACAGAGGCCAATGAAAAGGCCAAAAACTCTGAGATGAGGTTAATTCTTCTGTTCAACAAGAACCAGACCATGACTTTTTAAAACATCTACCAATTTGAGTTTCTGAGCTAAAATAAACATGATCACATATTTTTGTGTTTGGCCAGATAAAGATTTTTCAGATTCTGATTTTTAACAATCTGGATATTTTGGCTGTGCATAAATCCAGCGATAGATAACATCTGTATAAACATAATTACTCACTCTATAGATTAGACTATAGATTTCAAACCTAAATCTCTCTTCTTTCTTAAATCCCAGCCAGCTTTCTATCCCCTCTCAGTATGATAAAATAAATTCTTACATAGATAAATCATCTGATAAATGTTTCACAAAAAATATATACTAAACCTCTTTTACACAGTTCCAGTGTGCTTAAATAAAGTGAAAAACCAAACTGGTAACTCAGAAAAAGACAGCTGGTAAATCTGAAGAAAAGTGTTTTGTTTTATGACGTACAGAAATTTTACTTTCCACAGTGTATTGAGCTTATAATTCTTGTTTCTTAGCGTGTCGTGGCAGTGCGCCTTTGAACACTCAAACACTCACTCTCACACCTGTTAATGCAGTTTAGGAATGCCTTGAATAGTTTTTCACTAGCAGCATACAGCAGTATCTTTAGTCAAATATAATCCATAAATTGTATATTTATATCTATAATATGTATATAGTTATATTTGCTTCTTTCTGTGCAAAAACAACAACAGGTATACATTCAAGCAGCTAATTACCATACATTTTGGGCCGTGGTCATTGAAAACAAACAAACAAAAAAAAAAAACAGAAAACAGAGAAAAAAAAACACAGGGAGCTTTTCTTCTTAACCCCTGACCAGACACCAGCCAAATTGGGAATATATTGAAATCTGTTTTTAATATATATTCTATATTCGTATATTCTATATTTTTCTCTATATAATTCTTCGAAAACCTTTTCTGTGTATGCTGTAACCCCTGCTTGAAGTAAAACAAGATGGCCGACAGCTGTTTGGATGTGAACTGTGATCTGTCAAAGCTCCTGCCTACCAATATTTCTGCAAAAGACCTCTCAAATATGGGTGTTTGGAACAGCAAACGGGGCTATTGCATATTATATTTCGTGTTTTGTAGGACTTTGTGTTTATTTATATCTAGGCTTCTATTAAAGATGATCATTTTCAAGGGGAATAAAACAATTTTGCGATAACTTCTTGTCAGGTTATAGATTTCTCTCCCAGCAAACAATTTCTAGTAATTGTATTATGAAGAATTTCTACTTCATTTCAGTTGAAAATGAAGTGATGCAACTGTGCCAGCAACATTGTTATGTCTTCATTTGTTATTTCAGCTCTGAGGCTATAAAGCTCTGATTTCCCACCTGTCATGAACGCACCTCTAGTGAGAGACCATTTGGCTGCAGACACACCCACTTGAAAAGGAGAGGGGACCCTGAACATGGCAGCTTCACACAATACAAAAACCTCTTATTTCCTAATTTACAGGTGACCTATATTATACACAAACAAATACAAAGAATATCCTTATTTTGATCTACGAGGAATGCCAAAGCACTTTAGACATTTGCGTAACTCAGATGTGATAAACAATGATTTGTGTGACTTTTTTTCCCATTTGTGTGTTTCGCTTCCTTTTTCCTCCACATGCTTCTGTTTTTCCAAATATGACTGATTGCATAGAACGACTGGAGATGAGAGGTCGCCTCTTCTGCCCACCATATTTGTTGTGTCTGAATTTGTTTGTCTTGTTTTCTTTTCTTTTCCACACTGGATGATGGTCGTTAGTACGCGCATACAGAACCCCCAAACACATACATACAAACATTAGGAACAGAACAATATAGAAGTGACTTTGAGGTTTTCTGCGCCGGGAGGCATGCGAAGGTTCCCAGCGAGCGTTCACACAGACAATATACAGCAGAAGTTGGTTGGTTTGTTGGTTTTGCTGAAGGCCTCTCATTGTTTGGCCCGACAGAGTACGTTTTGAGTACTGAACCGCAGATCCCACAATGCACTGCAGGAGCAACAGCAGGGAGAACACTGACCTGAGAAGTTTCCATGACAACTGACAGTCTGAGAGAGAGGTTTTCAGGGGTTGGGTTACAGGTCTGGACGCCATCACGATAGAAAATGAAACGTTAAAAAAAGGCGAGTGACTTTGTGACACAACCAAGTGCGTTATTTTTGGTTCCTCGGTCACATGAGTGCTGATTCTTTTTATCTTTTTTTTTTTTTACACCATTATCGAGTGTGCTTTCACGTGCGCTGTGCACATTTGACAAAGTGAACACACATGCTGATACACAGTGATGTGTAAGGAGCTTGGCGGGGCTTTTTGCAGACTCCCAACAAACGTCCATCTTGGAGGGTCAGAAGAATCACATCGAAACCCCAACACCGTTCAGATGACGACGTCAAGTCCTGTTCTGCTGTGTTGTGTGACTGGTCTGCTTTTCAGTGCCTCTCTGCTGCCCTGCAGTGCTTTCAAATTAGGCCCCAGCTTGCTAATACAAGCAGCTTATCACTCCGATCCACTGACTGGCTGATTGACGACACCAGCGTCTCACTGTTGGTTGGAGGAGAAGATCTGGGCGGTACCAAACTAGTGGTTTATAGGTGAGCTCTCGCTCTCTGATGTATTAATACAGCAGTAGTACAATATTGGTGTATGTTTTGTGGTACGCTTAAGTAAGACTTGAGCGGTACATCAGTGGTAAGTTAGACAGACGGAGGCAACACGTTTCTATTCCACCAACTTTTAAAACGACACAAGATTGTGCTCTTTACTTTCTTAACTCTTACTCTATTGCTTTTATAATTATTGATAATAATGAAGAGTTAGAAAATCGACAGGGGGCTTGATGAAGCTAACAAAACATTAAAAAACATAAATAATGAAAAATAATATCACAAACATTTATCAAAAACCAACTTAATTTAAAAAATAAAAATAATCTCACTGTGGCCAGTGTTCGAGCTGATATTACTACATTAAAAAAACGGTGTGATGAAAATATGTGTTTACAGGATGTCATAAACACTATGCCCCTTTTACTTCAAAATAAAACATTTAAAAATGATTAAGGCGATATTGGTAACCTGCAACATAAACAACAGGCAAATAACAAAACTCAATTAGAAAGAATAAAGAGAACACAACGACTGATATTTACCACCTACAACAACATGAGAAATATCTGAGAGCCAGATGTTGTGGAGAAGTTGGAGAAACCCCATCGCCACAAGCACTGCAGGTAAATGTTCTTTTAATGGCTTTGTAATGGCTGAAAAACAACCTGACCACATACGGCTTCAGTTCGAATACCAATCGAATGTTTTTTCTTTAAAAAAACAAACAAACAAAAAAATAAATAAAAAAAAAAAAGGAGAAAAAAACCCCCAAAAAAAACAAAACAAAAGGCTCCTCTTATTCCTGTGGCCATATTCCTGTGTGTTGCTTCGGTTATCTCTCTTCTTTGTTATTATTTAAGTCGTCTATCTTAGATTTGTTTCCCAGTGTCTTTATGGCCTCTGTTAAGTAATGATGAACAGTGTAAGGTCTTGGATATAAAGTTCCATGCATTCCAAATTCCTACATTTTTTTTTAAAAATCCACTATACACTTCGTTAAAGACATGGCAAGTTGAGGATTGTTGGGCAGGGATTAGAAAGAAAGAAGAATCAGCATTCAAGAAATGCGGAGGTGTGAGGACGAGGGGGAGCAAAACGTTTTAACAGTTCCAATCTGGAATGTAGATAGAAACAGAGCAAACCGTGGAAAGAAATGCACGCCGACACACTTGATCTCTGCGTCAGCTGAATCGTTATCATTGTCTTATTCTTTCAATGTGACATTTCCATTACTCAGTTTCCTTCTCGATAGGTGATGTAACAAGAGGTCTTTAGTACCAGAAAAACCTGCAGGACTTCAGTGAGTCAATTTCCATTTTCCCCACAGTTTTAATTATTTTTTTTTTAACTATTAGAAGAGTTAGAAAAGAGGAGAGAGACTGTTTCATTGCTGTTATTCCTAGTTTGAGCACAGGACTGTGAAACCAAGGATGCTAGCATGCCACCATTCCTGTAAATTGATAGCGGGAAAAAGCAGCTCTCAAATAAATGGTGGAATCGTCAGCATATGGGAATAGAAAAGCATCACCAATCTATGTCCCTTCACTGAAGTTGCAGTGTTAAATCCACTCGGAAATCTAAGTTGGTACACGGACTCCATTGGTTCTACTTGTCTTCAACATCAGTGTAGGTGATGTACGTATAGATCCCTCTACTTGCATGGAGAAAGAGCAGCAAAAATAAAAAACCCACTTCTTTTGCAGCCATTTTTAGCCATCAGTTGCTCTTTTATGGTGAAGTGGCTGAGATGTGTCTAACTGCTACAGGCTGGTGAGTCTTTGGCTGGGGGTGCTGGATGAACAAGGATAGTCCTTGTGAAGATGGATGTTGGCTTGGAACGATCTGTGAGAAAACAAAAAAGATAATTCAGTCAAAAATATTGAACACAACCCATTTAATATGATCTCTGTATTTTTTATTCGTTCATTTTGGTCTCTGTAGATTGCAGCATCAACAAATGAGGCCTTGCATGAAAAGTTTATTCAGTTATCTAATTGTTCTCCTTCTAGCATGGAAGGATGTTCTAAAGTCACCTGTAGGTTATACCTCTTTTTTGATTGAAAAAAACACACATCTACTCACATGAAGGCGATTGCTATATGTTGCAGTAATTATGTTAAAATAAAACTGGCCCCTAGATGGCGGATAAGCCTTAGAAATTCACTGCTGATCTACAGTATATATGAAGGCTCTCAATCATCCAGTTCATGAGATATTTTCCATTAGTAAGTCAAAGGTTTTGGACCTCTGCAATAAAGGTGGAACACATTTAAGTCAAGTATTGGCAAAAGAGAACCATGCATATCCCATGTTAATAATGGAGATGATAATACCTTGTATCTGATATAATCATTTTTTAAATTTTTTTTTTTTTTTTGCAATATTTGTTTCAAAGGAGTTACATGACTGAATTGTTTTAATATTTTTTTTCACCATTGAATTCACAGCATATAAGCGCATTGAATGGTTATTGCTGTACAAAGACAACCATCTTGTCATCAGAAAATAGCATAAAGACTCCCAGCATGCTGGTATCTGTCCTCCATCAAGCATTTCTTTGTGCGTCAGCATCTGGATCATGTATTTCATTTATTTATTGAAAGGAAAATTCTACCCTCAGATCTTCCTACAGCTAAGCACAAAGAATAATACTGACTGTGGAAACAGAAGTGAGAGTGAAAAGAGCTTTTCCTGAGAAGAAAACTCTGAAAATCCTCTGGCAGCAATTAACAAAATTGATCCAAAAATGAACAGTACTTTAGCAAAATGTTTTTTTTTTGGTTTAAAAAAAATATTGTTCATGTTTTTTAGGGTGTATTTCTAGCATGAACCAGCTGGAACTAGGCAGCAGGAGAACGAGGTCAGAGATATTTGTAACATACCCACCATGTCAGCCTTTGCTGACACAGCACCTGTCAACATAATGGGAAGGACGCATGTTAAATAACACAGGAGTCAAGCCTCTCGTGTGATCTGGCACTTCAAATTTGCTTCACAGCTCAAAGGTAGAGGCCAACTAATCATGTTCAATCTTCTTTGCTTTGGTATTTTTTCATCCATGAATTAGTGTACCTCTGCAACCTGCACAACATCTTTTTCATTCTTGCTTTTGGCCACAAACCTCCTCCCTGCTTCAGGCTAACAGGGCAAACAGAATGAAAGAGCACTTCAGTTCCCATGCAAATTACATTTAAATGCAAATATTCTGCTTTGGCCATTAAGGTTCAGTGTTCGTTGCCAATGTAAGAAGTAGTGAGACTAACCTTACGTAAACAGTAAAACCTGTTGGTAAACACACATAAATTACCTATTTTGTCCTTTTTTTATGATGAACTGTTGCCTAGGAGATGTGAGTAAGGAATATCTGTAAATGATCATACAAGATAAAAAAATTAACCTCAAACACACTGTTTAGTCATTCTTTGCCAAATAAGGTAACAGACCTTTGAAGCTTTTGGAGTCTACATGTTTCCCAAATGGATATATGCATCTTTTTAGAATCAATGCTTTCTGGTTTTCTTTCCCCCATTGTGCCTGACCCAGATGAACACAGGCCCCCAAAAAGGGCTGGTACACACACACACAAACACCTGACCTCAACCGCATCCACAACCTTTGCGCTAAACTGGAAGGCTGACTGCGAGCCAGGCCAACATCAGCCAACTGCTGACCTTACTGATGCTGTGGCTGAATGGCAGCAAATCCCAGAGAAGAACCTGCAGCCAGGTTCCAAAATCTTGTGGAAAGGCTCCCAAAGGCTTTTCTAACAACATATATTAATAATCGTGTTTGGTGTGTCCAAATACTTGTGGCCAAATTGTGTACAAAAAAACCTGCAAGGACTAGAGAGTAATGAGAGGCAGGGCCAGCATGAAAGAGACTGGATGAAGTTGAGAGAGCAAGACATTTGTAGTAGGGTAATGAAAGTAGAAATGGCAGAGACAGAGTGAAAAAGGGGAGATTGTTACAGTTATAGAAGGAAAGTAGACAGGACATGCAGGGAGGAGGAGTGTGAGGAAAGACAGCAAGAAAGTGAGAAAGCGAGAGCAAAAGAAGAGAAAAAATCAGATATGTTTGACAACAGGAGTAGAGTGTGGAAGGAGAGAGAGAGTTTTCTCTTCAGCAGCCACATGAGGCAGTTAATCTGCGCATGGCTGCACAACACACAAAACACACACAGTTCAGGCTCAGCACATTAACTCTTATGGCACATATGCAACACTGTGCACACTCTGAAATACAACCGCAATGCCTGCTCATCCCCCATGGTGAATCGAAAGCTTCAAAACTCACTGCACCAAGCCAAAAGACTGTACTTCAAACGGGGGGGGGGGGGATGTAATTATTTTTATTTTTACTGGCCCAGCTCACATACCACACATCTACACCCTTTTTTTAGAGAAACATGCCATGAAATGAGTCGACATCACTGTTTAATCCTGTCTCCTAAAAATTACAATCATATTTAGCTAATTTGCAATGGCAAAAATGTTTTTATTAGCTAATGCAGGTTTATGTTGAATGTATCTGCACAATATTCAATGTCAACACATTTTATCCACTTCCTTTAAAAAACTCTTGGATGTCATGTTACATGGTTAATTTTAAATATGTAAATTGAATAACTATGTGAGTGAAAGCTTTCCTTGCAAAATTAGTTATTAAAAGCTGCTTCACGATACACACTCCATCACACACAACTCCTCGTTTTCACACATGTTGACCGAGGTGATTAGTAAGACAATTTATGCTGATTTGAGATGATAAATCAAAGTGTAATTTGCTCCTTTGCTTGACACCTCTAACACTGAAGAAGAAAAGACTATTTGAAGTAATTTCCTAATGCACAAGTACACTTTCCACACACATCTACATGTGTGTAATAATGTGTGCAATATCACAACTGATCTCAGGACAGGGGAAGCTGAGTCAAGGGCAGCTTGACAAGCACAGTTGTCTGTGTCTAGCTATAGATGGTCACCCGTCAAAGATCCCAGGATTATCCTCAACGCGCATGCGCAGCCATTGTCAACAGGAGACAGCAACGCCCAAGAAAATGACAGAAGTGATAGACGCAACGGCTGGTAGTCAACCCTAGCTTCCAGGGACATTAGCCTACTGCGGCCACAAGAGGGTAGTAAACTACAAGATGAATGCAAACAGGCAATATCAGACCTTGTATTGGACAGAGCGCTGTTCTGAGATGCAAGGACAGATCTCACTTCCGCTTCGGTATTGTGCTAATTGATGTCTATTTTGAGCTTTAACTGGTCAAGCACTGCTTGTGTCCTGACGACACGCCACTGCTACGAGCAGCACTAATTGTGATAAGTCACAAGCAAAGTTTTTCCACTTTCTGGTGAGTGGGACCCGTTGACTTGAATAATTAAGTGTAATCACACCAGCATTTCACAACTAGTTTTCAGTGATATACTAAAGATAAAGATGTGACGGTTTGAACCTCTAAATGCTTACTTCTGCATGTATGCACAGTTGTCACGACACAAAACTATTGAGGAAGAATTTTCATTAATAGGTTCACACAAACACACTTCTCCTGCTCCTGTATTTTCAGTTTTGTATTATTCCTCTCACTGGTTTATATTTAAGTATTCAGGTCTTTAGGTATTAGTCACATCTCAGAAATAATTCTCTGACTTCTGTGATGTTGTTATCAAAGTGAAGATAGGAAAATATCATCAGTGTGCAGTGCCTTCACAGTCAGAAAAAAGGAAACCAATCAGTTGCTCTGAAGTTTGTTGGACCCAAATTCTCAAACTGAATAGTGATTAACAACAAACACCGATGCCAGTTTAGATTCATTTCTGAGCAGCGTTTTATTTTGTTTCTTTGTTTCATCAAGGGACAAAATGAGCTACAAGCCTGATTCTGATCCGATTTGGAGTTCGGTGTTTCATTTTCAATTTACTCCAATAAGTCAAAATCAGGCAGTGGATTATAAATCACTGGCCGAGCTGACTGCAGGCTTTTAAACTCACACAACCCAGATGCCAGTGATCAGGAACATGACACAATGCAACAGCTGCAAAAACACAAGCACGGGCAGCTTGTCTCCTCATGACAAAAATGGATATGAAGATGGAGAATTACAGATGTACGAATGTCCCGCAGTGATGAATAAATTAAAATTGCGCTCTTGTGCTTAGAGTATAAGATTTTTTTCTTAAGGGTAAGATTAATGTTGTTCTCTTTTATGTATATATTTTTTTGATTTGTTGGTGATTCATCATGTGGTAGATCTTCTTCTGTGATCTACAAAGCTATGAAAACAGTGATTTTATTTTTTATGTTTTTAGAGTTAAATTCTTCATTTAAAAGCAATACAATATAATCAGTTGTGCCGAGTCCTCCTGCAAGTCCAGCTGCTGCTAAATATCACATGATCTGGATGACAGATAGGACTGTGGGTTTCAGTGGAGAGCCATGATGCTCCAAATTCTGTTTGAATAACTTATTCACCCAAACAATAGATTATTTGAAGTCACCAATAGTCAATATTTTAGGCCTACATTATCAGCCTTGGATAATTTAATAAATTCACATGGATTATCTAGCTAACTTTCTATTGTTGCTTCCTTTAGCATTAGAAAGTATATAAAAGTTTAATTTTTCTAAAGCTTGTATGTGATGAGTTTGCAGATATCTTACATTGTTGCCTCCTAGTGATGGTATCAAAAACTGTCAAAATGGACACTAGACGTGTAGCAATACACGTCGAATAAAATCACAATCATCATGACAGATGAACAAAATCCACAAACCAGATTTTTAAAATAGATTCTGGATGGTAAAGCTTTACAGTGTAGTTTTCTACAGGTGAAAGAGATCTCAATGGGATCAATTAGGCAGATTTAAAGGTAACTTACTGTCCGGCCTGTCAGAGAGCAGCATTTTCTCTCTGTCAGTGTGTGCTCAGGCCTGAGACATGAAGTATCTGGAGGATCCCAGTCCTTGTTGGCTGCAAAAAGGAAGCAGCAGCATTTTATAAAACAGTTTTTTTTTTTTAATGGAAACATCCGCCTTCTGATACATTGTTGGACAAATTGCACCAGACATAGACTCCGCTGTGTCGCAACGTGCCTATCGGATATGTTTTTAATCACAGAGCACTGCAAAAAGGATCCTCTTCGCACACGTCAAGTGACTCGTCGGGCAGCGGTGGGAAGGAAAAAGCCGGTTGCATGCAGTCGCCATAGCAGTGCTTTACCCCTTCAGAAGCATTTCTATTGAAATTTTAAGAAAAACGGATATACTGCGATAAATTCCCGTTAACGTCCGAGCTTCAGATTATACTGTGATATACATTTTAGGACACACCGCCAAGCCCTATATCAGAGTTGTGGAAATGACCACTTTCTGATTAGTTATTAGCGTTCATGTCAAGATCCAGGTTGTAATTACAACTGAGAAAGTGGAAAAATGGATTTTTCTGAAAGCGCTGGTACATCTGACTTGAGGCTTAGTGATACAGTAATTCCTGAAGACTTAACAAACATGGATGCTTCATGTCAGCTAAATTCCGTCGTTAAACGTAATTCGACCCAAATTTAATGGATATGGTATTCTATTGTCAATGCCCATTGCGCCATTTTTAACCCTCACAACACCAACTCCCATATGAGGTGAACATGCTATTAAAGTAGTTGCTAATGGAGGCAAAGAATCAAAAGTTTCCATTGATGTTAAGTTAATTAGTGAAAATGGCTGCTGGATGAAATCCCAGAGACTGTCGGTCATCCACAGTTCCTGGAATGAAACTGAAGTAGTAGATGAAGTTACCTACTAAGACTGACAGTTTGCAGGTTAACAATTCAAAAACTCACCAGTATGCTCAGCTCTCCTCTCAGTCCCCCTCCCCCCATTCTCCCTCCTCTCTCTTTTTTAGTAAAACAAAAGAAGGGGGAACATCACAGGTTTTTCTGGTACAAGGCCTCATGACTTCATCAGGTGACATTTACATAGTCCTGCAAATGCATGGATACATAGAGTCAGTTAATATATATATTTTTTTCATATCAGAGAAGACAGCATGTCAGAGCAGCATGTCTAGCAACAGCACTACAGACTCCAGTACATTCATTTACAGTAAAGTAGAACAGGACAGGATCGTAAGACACATTTAACACTTCTGAATGAGTGCATTAGTACTTAGTCCATTAAAATAACATGACACTTGAACATTTTCAAAGCTGTGTTAATTCATATTTTTACATATCTGAGGCCGAGTTCTTTCAGTGCACAGGCCCAGTAAGGAAATATTTAAGGTGTGTGGCTATGCAAAGCCTGTCGGTCGCTGTCATGTTTATTTTTAGCTATGCTAGTGGCGTAGCTCCAGGGATGGCAATGTCTCTCTGTTGCCTGGTCCACCACTCTGGTCCTGACCGAAATATCTCCACAACCTTTTGATGGATTACCATGAAAACATTCAAGGTCCCAGGAGGATGAATTCTGACATCTGTGGTAAACCCTTGACTTTTCCTCAGTCCCCACCAGCAGGTTGGCTTTCAGCGAGATAACTTGACAAATTATTGGATGCATCGCCATGAAATTTTTTCAAGACATTCATAGAGAATGAATCCTAAATGGTTATCCCTTGACTTTCCCTACACATCAGAATGATCTTTGTGGTTTTTAGTGAAATACCTCACCAGCTCATGGATGGATTGTAATCAAATTTGGCTTCATTGCCTTCAGGATGAATTGTGATCACGTTGGTGATCCCTTCATTCTTCCTCTAGCTCCATCATTAGTCAATACTTTGATGTATGACTGCAAAACTAATCACATTCCCATCAGCCTTAGCTGTAGTTTGTGTTTAGCGCTATTTCGCAAATGTTAGCACGCTAAAACACTAAACAGCATTTAGGTCAAAGCCCTGCTGCTGTGCCTAAGGACAGCCACACAGCTGATAGCATGGCTGTATACTATAGGTATGGTTCATTGTTTTGGAACTTCAGAACATCAAAAATTAAGACTTGAATGATTTTGCTTTCAAGTTGCAAGTCTTTACGAAGTTCAGTCTCAAGTAAATCAAATCTCAAAGCAGTTAACAGTCTCAAGTCCACAGCTCTGGGCGTGTGTACATTATTCTTTATGTACCCTCAACTTGACGCCCCTACACCACTGTAACGTGTTTTGAGCTGTGGTAACTTGCTATGTGACAACACATTCTGTTTGAGGCAGACTGTGTGTCATTGTAGGAATACGTTGTTATTGTCAGCGTTAAATTTTTATCCTGCACATCTAAAGCAGCCGGAGAAACAAAACGAAACGGAGACAGCGAATAAAACACACAAACAAGCAGACATAGACACACTGCTTTAGGGACACACTGCCTGTTCTGAGTAAACAACTTAGTGGCCCACTCTCTGCTCCAGACAAGAGTTGACACACAACTTGCTGTAGCTATCTTTTAACATACCTGTAGACTTTGAAGTGGCAGCATCTCAGACATGTATTTTTATACCTAATGTCTGAGATGCACTTGTTCACTAAACTAAAGAACAAATATTTCCAGTTTCTATTTGTACATGAATCATTTACCAAAAATACGGCTGCTGTCTGATGACTGTATCTTCTGAGAAGCAGAAACGTGGTCTTTGTCTTTGTGCCTTTTCAGATGTACAGTCATGCTCTTGGCTCCATTTTTTAAACTCTATTATGACTTTTATTCATGAGATCAATGCACTCTACATAAAAGACCTGCGTGGAGTCCGTAAATAACAAACACAACCTTCAAGTCTGGTAAAAACAAGAAGATAAATTAAAATGAGATGACTTGCAAACTGCTCCTTTCAAACTGCTTGAGGAAAGCAGGTTTGAATGTAAGAACCTCTGCTACAAACTTTTCTGTTAAATAAATCACCCCCCAGTTCCCTATTCTGTTTTCAAGTGCTGCTTCTTTTACGACTGATCTGTATCCCGCAGGTCCGACTTTGCACATGACTTTATGAGATACACAGGAAAAAGGGACAAAAGAGAATCCATACCTTAATCTTAGCACCTCAGAAGAAAGAGGTGAACTTCTTGCCAAAACCGGAGATAGCTGGGGGAAAGTGGACAAGAAAATCAAAGTCATTTGTTTGCATTCCCAATGATCAGGTTGTTGAATTTTGACAGGGAAGTACATGCAAGACACTGTAGGATGAAGGCATTTCATTTTTTTTCCAGTTTGGTTGATGTGTATGTTTTAATACAGAGATTAACTTGTAATACAGTGACACTGTAATGTTCATGTTATTCCATGGGTAATCGTTTTGTGTCTCTTTATAGTCCTTCGTAATTATTTTGTTGTTTTACGCTTTGTTTCTCTTTGTAGTTGTTTGATTGACTTTCCAATGAGAAATGCTGACAGTAACGTCAAACAGCGGTCCACAGGGTCCCGTGAGCCCTTGGGCCCCCTAGAACTGTGCCCGGTAGTCCCGTTCAGTAATCTATCAATGGGTCATTATTTAGGTCAAGTAATGAAGTAAGGTACATATCTAGTTAGAGAATAACCTTTCTCTCCAGCAATTATTACACTAGTAACATGGTGATTCATAATAGAAATAGTTGCTACTTTTCAACAAGACTGATGCCCAGATAACTTGTGTGCTGTGCTGTATGTGATTTGTATGTTGTACCTTCTCCCAGTTTGCCGGCCTGCTCAGCGGCTCCTCCAGGCAGGATCTTGGACAACATGCTGTCTCCCTCCATGCCAGGCTGACCTGCTGCTGCACTGCCGATGCCTCCTGGCCGAGGAGCTGCCTTGGAGCCTGGACAGGAAAGCAGAGAGGAAGACGGAGGGGCGAGAGGAGATGAGGAGTCAGTATCTGTGCAGCTTTAATTCAGTGGCATATGACAGTGTACATATTTTTTCTTTTTCTACAATGATAGAATTTTTCTATGATTCTCTGATGATCATGGCTGTTGTGCGTTTTCAATGCAGGTTCCAAAACCTACTTGTAAATGAAACAGCATGGGCAGTAGAAAAAATGTTTCCCTATTTACTCGCTAGGTCTCCTCTGTTTAGATCAACGTAGGCTTCCTGTGTTTAGTTGCCAGATTGTCTGCACAGATGTGCTGTTGTAACCCTCCAGTCATACGGGTCTTACGGGCTCCTCTCCTTCTGCTGTCCAAATAACTAACTTACTAACTAAAAGTCCTCAGTGGCAGACCGACTACCTACAACAAGCAAACCTACCCTAAACAGCTGACTGCACGACGGACTGACTGAGTTACCTAAAAGACTGCTTACCTTTTGATGTTCGTCACTGTGCAACCCACTTGCCAGAAAGAAAAATGATATTGGACAACTCTGCAAAACCCCATTAAATGCTTTTTAGAATGTTTTTAAAATTATTCTTAAAAAAATCTAAACTAGTGTCAGCACTTATGGCTTATTATTGGATAGCTAAGTTTCGGTGCAGAAACATTCATTAGGTATTTCATTTAGCTTGCGACAAAACGCACGTTTTTTTGGGGCCCATCCAGCTGAAACTCCAATAACACACCCAATAACTGGCAACCACAGCACAGCTAAGCAACTGAAAAACACTTTGTTTTAGGCCATGGAAAGATGTAGGACTGCAACTAATGATTGTTTTTTATTATGATCTAACAATAATCTAACAATTCCTTTCTCAATTGATCAATTAATTTCAGTTGATAAAATGTCAGAATAATCAAATTCCTAATCTGACATGTTCAGATATGTCAGACATATATTAAAATATATTCAGCATTTGTTTTGCCCTACAAATGCTCCAACACTGAAAGGGGTTCCGTTTACTATCAAGGAAGAATCGGACAAATCTTCATATTTCAGTGGTAGGAACCAGTGAAATAAATAAGAACCTTTGCGCTTTACCACCTACTTACATACAAGCCGACTGCCTACCTACTCAACAAATTAACTAAATTACTAAATTCCAAATTAACTAACTGTCCAACTCACTACGTAGTGACTTGGCCCTCTCAGGCTGATCAGGTGCCATGAAGTGAAACCCCGCCTGTGTGTTTTCCTCTGTGGGATTATCTGCAGATTAATCCCAGATTAGATGAGACAGCACACATCGGTTACATAACACAGACACAGTGGGCTGCAGCTGGCAAGACGTGGGAGTGCTGGGAGTCCATGTTATGTGTGTGTGGGTGTGTGATGAGTAAACTGTACCTATGCCTGTGAGTGGGGGCTGGGCGGCTTTTGAAGCCATGACAGGCGCTGCCTTTGCCCCAATAGCTGTTGCCGGAGGCGTGTCGATTTTTGCCTGCAGAAAAAGAGGGAGAGAGAGAGAGTATGAGAAGGAAACAGCGGGAGCGTAAAAAGTCGTGTAAAGCTCATCATTTGGAAACACAAACATGTCAGTATTTACCCTCTTTTCACAGTAAAACATTGGTGATTGAAGACAGTGGAGGAGGACTGGTGCTCATATATTCACAAAGCTGGTGAAGGATGGGAATGAGAGGGCTATGGGTTCATGAGAGTTAGACAGTGAGAGATAAAGAGAGAAAGAAAACAGAGATGAGAGATGGAGAGACAGAGAGAAGATAACCGAGAAAGCCGCTCGCCTTTTGTGTTGCGTTGTGACAGCTTACTGAATGGTATGAATGTTGACTGACTGAATGATGAGTGTCAGCAGCGTCAACACAGTCAACTGTCAATCTAAGGATTCATGCTGAAGAGAGATCAGTCATCCTCCTCTCCTTCCACAAACAGCAGCTGCTGGAGGTCCAATCTGAATTTTACAATTTAAGAACCATGGTTGATCAGATTTGCGTTGTTTCTTCGCCACAGTATCGTTTAAACTTGTGGGAAACATCTCAGATCAGGGGCCAAATATTTCACCTCTGCAGTCAGACTGTCTCGACGGCCCTCATCCAGTTAGTTGAAATGGGCCATTAGACAAGTGCACTACTCATTCAATACGTGAACTATCACTAATCATACAAAAACATTTGAGACACAGTATATTTAAATGTAAGCTCAAAACATATAAGCCAACATTTCAGCCCTGCATTTGCTGATTTTCTATTGTCCTTAATTATTCCTTTGTTGGCAGAATTTTGTCTTTGGCTTAAGACAATTTTCAACCACGCTGGAAAAGAAAGGTCCATTCTCTTAACATCTTTTACTTTACTTTTATTCCCTTATCTCGGTAGTGTAGATGTGAATATGGGAATTAACTTTTTTTATCGGAGACTTTCAATTTAAACCTTGCACTAGCCAACTGGCCAGCAACTCAACAAACTCTATCCTCTGATGGAGACCATCAGATGCAGTTAAAAGCTCAGGAAAAAAAGCTGCTGGGTGGACCCTGAGTCGAGCTTACTTTAAATGCTATTCCCAAGATCAAGAATGAACTTTCATGCACAAATGCTTGCATTATTCATTAGTTTTTGTACTGAAATCTGCTGTCGCTGTCAGTTAAATTTGCACTTAAGCTCTTTAAACTGTACCAACTGGAAGGAAAGGTGTTATATGAATAAACTGTAACTGATTTGGTTTTCCTGTATTACTACCCAGTAAACATTTACAACTGTTGCCACTGTACATGTCCCACATTTTCCCACGTCCTTGCCTTACCTCATCGCTTTCTCTGAGTGGACTGGTTTGGAAGTTTTGCTATCTGCTGAGTCGTTGTGAGCTGTCTGAAAGTTCTTGTGTTGCTGTGTTTTTCTCCAGCGCTGCCCTCATCATCTAAGCACTAAACTACAGTGGCTGCTGCTGCTGCACTAACGGGGAATGGCTTCGGGAAAGATGCAGACCAGACCTCTTCTGATACCCATCAGTATAACAGTTAATAAAATCTGAACACAGGAAATATGCCCCGTTTGTCTCATTTTTATGTTGTTTCTTTGTTTCTTCTGTTTTCTGTAAAGCGCTTCGTGTCACTCCTGTCCTACATAAACTGGAGTTGAGAGATGCTGGAATGATGCCAAATAATCACATGATATTCTGTCTCCCCACTGACTCTAGCTGCAGCAAAACAGAGGTGATACATTATGATGCACAATACAGCACACAGCATTTCATTATTTACAGCCACTTAATCAATGCTTTTAATTACACAATGGACCTAACATAAGAGTGTAAGTGAATGAGTTTGCAGAATGAATAATAATCATATGACAAATTCTATTTACTGTTTATGGCTTCCTGTCAGAGCTGTTCCACAGCAGAGCTTTCAGAATAATTTCCAAGACCAATTCCTGCATAATTTGATATCAGACTATAAGAATTATTCCAATTTGCTTTCCCACTGATAGTACAACAATGCAGCAATATGGAAATCATGAATGCCTTTCAGCAGTGAAAGCACGTTATGAATAATTTTGGGATATTCATAATAGGCATATATTTACTAGAGACAGAATGAATTCAGGAAGAGAATCATTTAACTATATGAATTTCCATGTTAAATGCCATAACGAGATTTTTAGGCTTCAATAGCAAATAGATTTAAATGGATTCATGAGTATGGAGTAAATGCAAGGTCGAACATATTTTTGCAGGGAGACATTTTGAGTGCCAATTTTGAGTGTCTAGCAGACGGTGAATCAGCTACACTGAGTTATCAGCTGCCTCTTTGTTAATCACAGTGTTAGATAAGGCTTGCCAGCAGGGGCACAGCACAATTTAAATAAACCAATTACACTGGGAGGAGATGGACCAACTCTTATATCCAGGATCATGGAGGAACACAGGAGGATGAGGGAAAGTGAGTGCTGAGGGTGGAGACTGGCTGAAAACTAGGTTTTTCACATCAAGATCATAAAGTATGGAAAGACAGTTTTGTCATGATCATGAAATACTTCTTTTGTGACCTCAAGAAACAAAGAAAACAAGCCTGAAAGTAATGTTTTCTCCACAAAAAACAAAATTAAAAGGACCCTCTTGGCATCCATAGAGAGCAACGGGTGTGTGAAAGAAATACAGTACAACAGCATTATCTGTGGCACATTAGATCTTCGAGACAACATCACTAATAGAGGAGGTATATACCACACTCCTCTTGTTTCACATCAATCACAAGACTAGGCAATGATGTGAAAAATAATCTATTGTAGATCTGATCTGAATATATTTTCAGATATGCCACTGGACTGCACTTTAACGGTGCTGATAGATATGTGTTTTTATTTTTGTTCAAATTTATGAAATAACCTCCTCCTTTGTGTCATTATCATACAGTCCTTTTATCACAAGGAAAAAAAAAAAAAAGCTGAAAATACTGTCAACATCCTAATTTTCTATTTCTTTCTAAAAACCCGTCTTCCCTATCTGTACCCACCATGGTAACCGGTGTGGTTCCTGCCGGACCTGTCTGCCTGGCCTGCCCCATGGGTCCACCTGCTGGTCCCATCTGCCCTGGCTTGGCTTGGCCTTGCCCCATGCTCATGCCTTGACCCTGGGTTGGGGTCTGCTGCTGAGGGCCAGTGGTCGCTACGGCACCCGGCTGCCCTGGCCTGGCCGCCGATGTCTGGGCTTGTTGTTGGAGCTGGGCCCTCTGTCCTGGACCCCCATCTGTCTGGGAACCTGGACCGCCCTGCCGCCCTGATCCTGTAGGCCCGCCAGCGGGCCCCTGAGCCCGAGCAGAGCTGCTGCCAGACCTGGAGGATGCTAAATGGAGGAAGGAATGGTAGAATTTCATTTTATTATTTTATCTTTATGCATTGTTCCAAAATTGTCTCATCTTACAACAAGAACTAGAAAAATGTAAAACAAAGAAACAAGTATTCAGACCCTTTACTCAGTACTTAGTTTTAGAACCTATGGCAGTGATTACAGCTTCGAGTCTTCTTGGGTATGACGCGACAAGCTTTGCACACCTGGATTTGCGATTTTCTGCTATCCTTTTCCTGGAGATCCTTTCAGGCTCTGTCAGGTTTGATGGCGACCGGCTGTGGTACTACTACAATAAATTAGCAAAAAATTCTAAAGCTCTGTTTTCCCTTTGTCATTATGGGGTACTGAGTGTAGATTAATGAGGCAAAACATATACATGTACAATAAAACATAATGGAATATTAGCAGTACGCTGAACCCTGCAGCCTTATCGTACACGAAGAGTTCCTAGATAAAAAACCTCAATTGATGAACTGCAGTCTATAAGGTCTGAATTATCCAATCAGATTATTTCCGCCCCAAGAATATGTCTGTCTCTGAGAAGATTCTGCTTTTGTAAAATTAAAACGCCAATCTACTGATTAAGGAACTATAGTATTTCATTTTATAGTAAGATTTTCTTATTATTATATTGGCATTAAAGTTTTTATTATATTGCATACAATAGCAATTCACAAGACAAGCAAGGGTGAAAGTGAGAATGACATGCAACAAATGTTGTGAGCAAAGATCAAACCAGCGATTTAATGAGTTCACTGCTAAGAACACAGCCACAGCGGTGCCAAGGGAGAAAACATTTCCTTTGAGAAGTTACGCTTGATATAATTAATTAAAATCTGCTGATCCCTGAGGGGACAGTTAAACGTAAAAGAGCATAAAACAACAAGGGATATAAAATATTTCTGCCTGAGACCTAAATAAGAAATTCACAGGGATCTTATCCAAGGATCACAACTTATTATTGCTCCAGTAATAAGTTGAGGGCCTACCACAGTTTAGGAAACTTAGTTTAAGTGGAAGACATTTATAGAATATCACCTCATTTATTCAGTATAGTTCATGGTGTTATTTATCCAAGCTGACTCAACAATGTATGCAGTGGTAAGTGAGTATATTAAGATTTAGCTCACTGATCAGTACAATTAGGTCAAATAAAAAGAAACAAAGTTGTTGTTTTTTTCAAAACTTTGGGATACAAGTACTGTGTAAATGTAAATTAGAAATATGCATGTTACTTGTCAGGCATATAATTTCTCTTAAATGAAGACATTTTGGCAACACTCCTCATTCTGGACAGGCGCCAGACCAGCTACACTGGGCAGAATCTTATTGAGGTCTAGTATTTTTCTAGTTATAAAATTGAATAAGCAAATGATTTTTGGATGATGTGTCTTTTACTACTTCTTCAATGTATTCAAAATGACATTATAATGTTTTATATATAATATTATACCTTTATTTCTAAGTCCTTAAAGAGATGCAAAGTCTGTTAAAAAAAAATACATCAATCGGTCAATTGATCAGTCAGCTGAATAATCAAACAAACAATCGGTTGGTTACATCTTTTTCTGCACTGTAATATCCTTTGACATTTACTTGAGATGAAGGACTATAAATATAGGTTAATGTCTACACTGCAAATGAATCCTGACGTAATGCTATTCGGTGTCAGTTGTAAAGGAGCCCTGTATGTACCTGATGGTTGGCCCTGCATGTCCACTGGCTGCTGGGACTTGCTGCGTGAGGACCGGTGTGGGTCCCCCTGTCTGGAGGAGCGCTGGCTATGGTGGTGCCCAGACGGATCCCGCGAGTAGTCTGAAGAGTGGTATCCCCCGGTCCTTGACTCACCACGTCTTCCTGAAGATGAAGATCGTCCTGAAGGGTCGTGTCTAATTGACGGGTCTTTGGGGTGCCCCTTAGATGACCTTGAGGACCTCGGCTCATCTGAATGACGTGACGAGGACGAGTGTCGACTAGAGCTGCCGTGGTGCCGGTGGTCACGGGATGAAGAGTGTCGCCCTCCATGGCCATACTCATCCTGGGGCCACAGGTCCTCCTCAGGAGGCTCATCATAATCATGGTAGGTGTGTTTGACACCGTGCCGGCTCCTCCCAGATGAGTGGCTACCGCCGTAGTGTCGAGAGCTGGAGCGTGGCTTCTCAAACCAGTCAGTTTCTTCCTGGCCCAGATGGTAGGCTTTGGAAACCGAGAGCAGATCACAGTCAATCTCCATGTCGTTTGGAGACAGCGGCATGCAGGCTGAGAGAAGGAAGGAGGCAGGAAGAAGAAGACCGACAGCATGCAAAATAAAAGAATAGAAGGGAGAAGACAGAAAGAAAGGCAAAAAATAAAAGTAGAAGTTTTACATCCATGCAGAATACACTTCACTTCGCCTTCACACATTACAAAACAATACAAACAGGATAAAACAAACACTGCAAAACTGCCCCTTTTGGCAGCTGTTTTAGTGCGCAGATTTTACTGATTCAAATTTAAAGCCAGTGACAAGGAAGAAAATTTATGCTGCACAAACATATTTTAAACAACTGCCCTGCAAAGAGCAATTTTCTTCCTTTTACATTATTGATGCTGTTAGTATGGTTTAATTATTGCATTAAGACAATAATACTGGCCCTATTTGAAAAATGAAGCTTACATCTAGAACTGATTGGGAGAGACTTTTTTGCAGTGTAGACAAAGAATTAATAAATCAAAACACATGTAAACAAAACATCAATGCCAAAGACATAATTAAAGATGAAACCCTGTAAAGAAAAAACAATGCATCTGTGTCGTGCAAAGAAGACCTTTCAAGTGAATCAGAGTGTAGCGAACGAAGAAAACGACCACGCCGAAGAACCATGCGAGTATTGAACAGACAGACGACTGGACGGACAGGCGGAAGAACGGACAGGCAGGCAGACAGACAGACAGCAGTCCACTGATAAGAGAGCTCCAGGTGATTCAGGAAGAAGAAAAAATCAGCATGCAACGGCTATCTCTGTCTCTCTTTTTCTTTCTCTTTCTCTTTACTAAGCCTAGCCTCTGGGTGGGTGGGGGACGTTTAGATAAACGGTGGGCCTGTAGTAGGTAGTGAGACTGTGTGGGCATTCAGCTCCCACAATTACCTTCGCTGTCTGACACAGCGCAATGATAATCGTCTATAATGTATGTATCATCCGATTTGTAGACATGCGTCCGGGGAAGGTCCCGTATGTGGTCTTGTACGTCTGGTAGCGAGTGGCTGGAACCATAATGGCCATAATAGTAATGATATCTACTGCTGCGACTGTCGTACGGGTCGGGACCTAAGCTTGATGATCGGCCAGAACCCATGAACCTCCCCAGGGGACTGAGTGGACTCTCCTCTTCAGAGTACTGCCGGGTTGGGTGGCGCCCCTGGCTGTAGCCAGATCGGTAGGAGCGATCGTCCCTCTCGTAGGATCGGCTGCGATACCCAGGGTAGTCCCTGGCTGAAATCTTGTCCATGCCGTAGCCAGTGGAACGGGAGCGGCCGGTGGAGGTATAGTAAATCCGATCGTCCTCCTCCACCATCGAACCATAGTATTGACTACCATGAGTGGTGCCACTGCCGCCCTCGTAAGTACTCCTCTTAAAGCCGTAATCCTCGATCAGTTGACGCCCTCGAATGTGGGAGGAGGGGTAAGCCCCACCTGTAGCTGACGAATAGGAGGCCAGGTCTGCCTCCACATCCCGAGCCTCCTCGATGGGGGAAAACTTGGAGATTTTTTGCTCCATACTCCCAAGTTTCCTGTGCTTGCTGCGCTTGGAGGACATAACAGCAGGAGCCAGAAGGCTTCTGGAGGACTGTGAAGATTTCTGTACCCCGGAGCGGATGCTGCCATGTTTGTAGTCGTAGTCATAGTAATAGGGGGATCCCCCACCCATGCTAGCGCTCACGCTGCTGCTGCTGCCCCCTAGAGGTCCGTGCCTGTAGCTGCTCTTACCCCTGCCGTGGTGGTCGTACAGCTCTTCCTGCAACGCTGCTTCCTCTTCGGGTGCCCTGCCGTACGAGGAGCTGCCAGTTCCCCCACGCGCTGTGCTGCCAATGGTGCTGCTGTGGCCATGGATGTCACTCGGGTAACGCCCACTGCCGCCATGATGCATCATGTCCACTGTCGTCGTGCCCAGCCCGTCTTTTGCCGTCAGCTCGCTTACGTCGTCAATCATCATGTAGTTCCTTGGGATGTTTTGCTCTAAGCCAGGAGCCCCGTACATTCCATCTGCTGTGCTGTAGGTTGAAGGACTGTCTACAGAGTGCCCATAAGCATTGGAAACTGTAGAAGTGTACTGTCCGTAAGAGCTGGCTGTTGTGGTGGTGTAGCCATAAGTATTAGCAGTGGTTGTGGTATACTGGCCATATGAACTAGCTGATGTTGAAGTATACTGCCCATAAGTGCTGGGTGGTATGTTAGAGTACCCACTGTAGCTGCTGGACACTGGTGCTGAGCCATAGGGCCCATAGGAGCTTGCCATAGTTGTCGTTCCAGTGTACTGACCATAAGAGGGGGCTGCACTGGAATAGCTAGCATCCTGGACAGTGGTGGTGACCACAACCGTGGGGTTGCTGATCGTCTCATAGTTGGTGGGCATCTTGTGCTCCAGATCGGCTAGCGAAGTCTGCCTGGGTCTTCCAGGATGGACTGTCAGGATATCGGCTTGGGGCTGCCCAGGGTATGGGGTGGCCTGGCTGGGGTAGGAGGACACAGCGCTGGGATAAGGTGAGCTGTGGGTGGGGTATGGGGGCTGACCGGGTGGTGCAGGCCCGAAACCTGTATGCCCCGGCTGGGGCTGAGGCTGAGGTGCAGCTGGTAACCCCATGTCTGTCTGGGGGTATGGGGGCTGAGTTTGGGGGTAGGTGTGGGAAGGATAGGAGGGTTGAGATTGATAAGAAGGTCCTGGAGGGGGGATGTGGCTCTGGAGGGGCGTAGGCTGTGGCAGTGCCTGGGACTGAGACACTGTTGGATAAGGAGGCTGGTTGAATGTGGAAGACTGGTATGGCACACTTGATTGCTGAGTTGGTGCTGCCGCTTGGCTCGGGGGGTACTGACAGGAGAGGAAGGACGAGGTGGGTGGGTACTGGGCTGCTGTGCTGAGATCACTGCTGAATTGGCTGAGAGGGGCGGTGCTTGGCCTCGTTGTCAGTAGCCCATTGGTCTCATGTGATGCAGCTGCAGCTGCTAAACGGAGGTTATTCAACTCACTATCAGACATATAGTCCCTTGTGTCCCCCATACACCTCAGGTAGGCAATATCCCTCCTCTCCCTCTCCTTGACCAGTGTCTCTTTCCTTTGGTGGATTCCCAGCTCTAGGTATCTCAGTTTAGCATCAATCTCTTTCTCTTCCTCCTCCAGTTCAGCTTGCTGCTTTCTCAGCTTAGTCGACTCTTGCTCCACGGCCTTCAGCTCGTGGGTGAGGTCTTTGAGGAGGCTGGCTTTAGCGGCCAGACCAGACCGGGAGCTGGGCTTGAGGCTGGGCACGGAGGGCAGGTAGACCTGTTGAAGGGCGGGTGTCATCATGGGCAGATGAGCTGATGTAGTAGTCTCCTCTGGAGGAGGGCTGGGCAGAGTTCGCTTGACCTTACGGAGCAGTGAGCTCTGCTGTAGTGCTGCCAGCTGGAGAGAGAGAGAGACGGGGGGGGGGGGGGTGGAAGAGCAGACAAAGAAGCATGGCAAGAAAGAAATTGGAGAGGTAAAAAAGAAGAACAGAGGAGTGTAGAAAGTGATTGATTTGATGAAAGTGAGCAAGTTAAATGGAGAGGGATGGGAGTTGGGAAAATGGTAGATGGTAGGGTGAGGAAAAGTGCAGAGAGATAAGATATTTGTGGAAACCAAATGAAAATGGAAGATGGACAGTGATCATGGGAGGGCAAGAGACAAAAGATGTGGTTGAATACAGAAGGAGACAGGATTAAGGAGAGTGAAAGATGAAGAGAGAAAAAGTGGACAAAGAAAGGGGAAGACAGAGAGGGACAACAGGAGAGGGAGAAAAGTAGCGTAGAAAGGAGTGAGGAGGGGTAAAGAGGAATGTAGGGAACAGATAAGGTGAAAGAGGAAATAAAAATGAGAATAAAAGAAAGAGGTAGAAAAAAAAATGTGGTAGAGGGAGATTGATAAAGAGGGATAACAGCAGGGGGACGAGGTGAATAGAACAGGAGGAAAAGGAGAGAGGGAAAACTCAAAAAGAGAAAAAGGTCAAAGAACAGAAGAAACAAGGCAAGGACGCAACAACAGGGATATACAAGGGAGACAAAGGAAACACATATAGACACAGAGACAAGGACAACAGGAAACAGATGTGGAATTTGTGTTAGAAGACATACAAAAACATTACAACTAGTGCAAACTGTGGTGTAATCTTCCGTTAATCAAGTAAATCTACTGCAAATAGCTTAAATCATTTGGAAAATTTTCATTGAGTTGTTGCTTTAAGGATTTTGTGATTCACTGGTTCACATTTTAAACACAACTCTCAGCCCCATAATATTAAATACGTAGTATATTTTTACACACATAATACTTTATACAATGCAATACAATTTTATATTTTGAGTAAAATATTTATATAATTAGAATTTTTTTAAGGCTGTGTTCACTGCACTAAGATTTGTGGTAAGACTGTCAAGGAAAACATCTCTTTGCAGCTATGGATTAGGGTTTTGGCAGCATGAATTTATGGTCAATATATAGTACATGCTTTTGAGTTGGTATGGATCCAAAAGCATAAGGAATGTTTCCAAGCCCTTGTTGAATACACGTCTTGATGAATTTATGCTTATCTGGAGAGAAAAATGGCATCCAACTGCTCAGGCAGGTATACACAACGAAGCACCCACAGAGGTTGTTTTGTCCATTTTAGTTAAGTTGAATTAGTTTTCTTGTCTTTGCAAATGACTTATGGATTTGCTTCTGATAGGCTCAAGCTCATTCCAAAGTGTTATTGTGCGCTTTTAAACTTTAAATTTCTAGATCAAACCTATTTCACCAGGTGTTTGTAAGCCTCAAAGAAAACATACGTAAAGAACAAAAGAATTTTACTATATCTGACTATTATTTTAGCTGTATATTTTCACACAGTACGGAGCTAATAAAATACTGAATATGAGTCAGTGTTTTCCTGTGGCTAATCAATATCATGTTTATAATCAATATCATCAATATCATCACTGTGTCTTCCATTCCCCCATCAAATATGTTTTAAAAGTATTTAGAATTTTTAAATAGATCACAAAGTGTGTCGTGTTGTTTATCATGCCTGTCTCTGTGTGGAGGTGGCAACATTAAAAAAAAAAAATAGGAACATATTAATCATATAATCCCAACATATGGGCAGTGAAAACATGCTCCTGATACTTCAAATCTGTACTAACAAAGGGGTTATTCATCCCAGCATTCAGATAAATACAATGACTCAATATTGATGAGGGAAGGCAGACCATTCTAAAGAAAATACATTTTAATAAATCCTTAAGTCATTTCACAGGCGTGTTTCAAAGTACTCAGATTGGTTTCATTTATCTTGCTGTATGCTGCTGACACTTTAGAGTGATTTGACAATGCAGTACCTAATGATATGTTTACTCCTGAATTACTGGAGGACACTTATTGATCTAGTGACTCAAATCCAATGCATATGCAATGCATCTTACATCATCTGCACTTGTAAAACAGAGTCTTCAAAAAATCTGATTAATATACAGAAAATCTCTTTGTCACACCTGACTGCAGAGAACGAAGCCTTGCAGTCAGGGCACAAAGGATGCCTGAGGAAAGAAAGCTGACTGAGTCAGTATCACCTTTTAAATCTATTCTTAAAACATACTTTCATTGGAAAGACTTTTTGAAGCTTGATTTAACTTGATTTGTCTCTTTACTTGTTTTATTACTGGAGGGATTTCTGATATTACTGGTGTTGGTTTTATGTGATAATCGTGGTCAAGTTACTGTCTTTTACTACCTATAAGTTTCATTATATTACATTTTATATTTGATTTTATAATGTTTTAATGTAATAAGTTTAGGTGTGTGCTTGTCTGAGGTACTCTGTAACTTCGGTTTTGCACTATAAAAGAAGATTGTTACTATTATTATCATTATTAAATATATATATATAATTTATCATTTAATTTCTCTACTAATATGATCTTTATTAAATAATCTTAAGAATGAAAAGTTTTTCTCCAAAACATGTTCCCTGTGAGAGCAGTGAAACATGAACCCTGTAATAAAGGTAAAGCATATAGTTGTCATTTTAAAGATTTATTGCTCCTGCTTTGTAAGTAACGGAGCCGATAATGACACTAAAGTGGTTATTAATGCACAAAATTACTTGGGTTTTTTCCATTGCGCCGTAATCCAACATAAGTATTTTATAGATGCACATATCACAGTTAAACAGACATTAATTATGCAAATTTGTACCAGAGAGAACGTCAGACAACAGGAATGAATCTACAGGAAGTAAAATTAACAGGCAGAAATATTCACTATCTGCCTAGTTTAGTCATCAAATTGAGTTAGATTGTTGGCGAGCTGTTGAACACCTTTCTTCAAAAGAGGTTTCTACAATAAAGACCCAAGAAAGCTCAGCAGTGGATTCCACCTTGCATTTCAATTTCATGGGCATTATAGTTTCATAAGAGTAGATGTCACTTGTTTCAAATTGGGGATGGGGTACACTTGATAAAGTGTGTATACCCTAAACGACGTAGAAAACAAAACAGTCATAACATCTGAAAAATCCACAATGATGGGAGTCAGTCATCATAGCATTCATATAAAACCTTACTAGCACTCCCAAAATAAAAACAGATGCAACATGGAGCAATGAAAAAAGGGGGAAAAAAAACGATCAAACTCTTATCTACAGCTGCAATTAATGACTGTTTGAGTTGAAGCTGGAGCCACCATGTCCAATAAACAGTTTGTTATTTTGTTTTATTTTGTCCTTCTATATGGGTTTATCAAATGTACATTGTTGACTTTGAGCCCTGAAGAAGAAATGACTGAATGAATCTATGAATGGCGTTTGCTCTATCTAGCTGATATAATGCATCATTTTGCTGTTAAAATTTGCTTTCTTGAGCAATCCTGATCTCCACTGCTTAGCTGTCTTATCTCCATTGCACTCTGAATCAATTTTAAATTACTTCATTCTCTATATTTCTAATGTTATCTTGTCTTTCAATGTATGCTAATATCAGCATGGTTTGAGTGACTTTACCTGGCTCTGCAGTGCTTGTTGTTGATACAGGGACAGCCTGGCCTTAGTATGCTCGTCTGTGGTGGGGCTGAGGGGCTTAGGGTCTGACATTGACCTTTGGGTGGTCTTGATGGGTCGGGGCACAGACGGGTGTCGCTGTGGGGACTCGGCTGTGTAGGACTTCTGCTGAGGTGTGACATGGGCCTTGTTCAGCCGCTCACTGGACAGAGAAGTCTCCAGCAGGCGGTGAGGGGACACCGGGGACACAGGAGAGTAGAGGACTTGTGGAGATTTGGGGGCTGTCTGCTGCTGCCGGATGATGCTGGAGATGGACTCGTTGTGGAGGTGGTTGTGAGGCTGGTAGTTGATGTCGAGCGGGTCAGGGCGGCGTCGCTCAAACTTGGCTGCGTTTGCTGCAATGTGCTGCTGCTGGCGCTGCTGGGTCATAAGGTCGGCAGAACTGGATTGTTGTGTTCCAGTACTGGTGGAGGACGAATATGGACTGATTGTGGTTGGTACACTGAGCTGTGGAGCTACAACACCTTGTGACTGGGCTTCTGGATCAGTCTGGCATGCTAGAGACTGTCCTTTTTGGGTTCGCTCAGGTCCGGAGATGTAGTGCACAATCTCTACTTTATTTGGGTCTGGCACCGTCACATGGATGGCTGGGGAGACCCTTCCTAGGTGCTCCACTTCTGTCTGGCAAGACATTTCCCTGATGGTCTGGACAGCGATACTGGAAGACACCATCTTGGGTGTGTCAGTTTTTGTGTCGGAAGCTGCACTCGCTGTGGTGGCAGTGCTGCTGCCAGCGGCATTTGAGTCGGAGTGCCGGGAGAAACGGGAACGTCTCCGGCGGACCGGGTGTTCCGTCTCAGCCTTGTCGTCGTCGTCATCTGTCTGGACGGAGCAGTCAACGCTGCGGCCGCGCCTCCTGGTGCGATGACGCATCATGTACCTGGTGATAAAGAGAAGAGGAGAAGATAAAAAGCAAGGGAACAAAATAATAACGCTTTATACTACTGCCTGCAGATTACATTTCTATTTTTTTGTGCACACAGGATACCCAAAATAGTGTATAAAATTCATAAATATATGGGTGGTACAATAGCATTGTTACTAAGTGACAAAACACAGAGGACAAACAAGGACTGTAGAAAAAATGGGGTAACAATACTGGCATACCAAGGAACCTTTTTTAGGTAGTTATGGTATAATTTGGTCATACTGAGGGTAAGAAAAAAAGGAAGCTTTAGTAAAATTACCCCATATGAACAAAAACACTACAAAGTAATTTTCACCCTGAATTATAAAGTGTTAATGTAGAAACACAAAAATGTATCCTCAGACAACAGGCCTGAGTTTGAACATCTACCAGCACTGGATGTAATCTCATATTACTGTGTTGGACAATGCTATTTGCCTTGGAACTCTCTGAAATGTGAGATCTTCATGTGAAATTGTGAAATTGTTTATAAATTATCCATAAAGTCTGCCTTTACATCTCAGCTTGTGTCTTGATTTTTTAATTGCAGAAAAATGTGAGGGAAAGAAAAACACTATGAATGTAATCCTTGCCTAAACTCACACACACTCACCTACATTTACAGGGGTGTAAATGTAGGTGAGTGTGTATATATACCTGTATGGGCTCCGAACATATACAAGTATCTGCTCACTCTCTCATTCCATTCATCAACCATACACACACACACACGCACGCACGCGCACACACACACACACACACACACACACACACACACACACACACACACACACACACACACACACACACACACACATATTTACCTCTCCTCCCCATCTTCATCATCTGTCTGCACACAGCTGTCCACAATCCTGCGGGGGGAGCCATAGAACACCACACCATCACCATCCAAGCCGTCCCTGCTCAGCCTGGTCATGGAGCTGTGTTTCCTCATGTTATTCCTCGTCTCCATGTGCTCCTCCTGGTTCCTCAGACAAATCTCTGACGAGGAGTTGGGGAGGGAACGGGAGCCCGTCTGAGATTCGATGTAGGGGTGCAGGGGCTGACCATTTACATCCAGCTGTAGAAAAAAGGATTGTTTTAAGGTTGTTAGGTATTGAAAGCCCCCCCCCCCCATTGTTACAGTTGAGAATAAAAAAGCTTTGCGAACCTCATATCACCTAGAGTCTACATTTCGGTACAATCATAGATGTCCACTGATGAACTGGCTGAATGCAGACATACATGCAAATATAATGAGTTGTAACATAAGAAGTCAATTCAGTTAACAGTTAAACTGATATATTTTTAAAAAAGCACAATAAATCTTTTGTGCACTGAATTTCATACATCATGCACAAATGATTTTACAGACCCAAAATTTGCTTTGCCAGCCCAATTATTTCATAAATTGTCAGAAATTGTGATAATATACTGTAAAAAAAAGGGAAGTGTCCGATAGGAAATGGCAAAAAAAATTCTACCAGGATAGGTAGGTGTGTAGGTAGGTTTCAGGCTGGGTATAAATAAATTACTAATAGCTTCTCGTAGCATGCTTCTTCTGTATTTTCACACTCTCTGTACCCTAAAATTTTCTGCCACTGCTGCCTGATCGCTGAAGGCTTCAACATCAATGCCAGAGGATGTCACAATACTTATAAGCCATATACCAGAGTCCTTTACTCCCCTCACCTGGATGCTCTGAGCTGCAGCAACTGTTTTCTGTCTCTTTTGCTCCTCAAGCTGCTGCTGGAGCTGCTGCTGTAAAGACTGGATCTGGTCTAGCTGGGACTTCTGCTGGGCCAACTGCTCCCTCTGGAGAACAAGTTGTTTCTCGCGTTCTTGTTGCTGCTGCTGTATAACCTAAAAATTGTAGGTGGAAAGGGGAAGAGGAAGAAGTACACATGGCCACATACAAAGAGAGAAAGGTCAAGAAAGAAGAGCAAAGAGAAGCATGGTACAAGAGAGGGTGAGAGGTATAGGGTTGATAGGAGAAGAAATTATCAAACAAGAAAAAATAAAAGGATGGGAAAAAGACAAGATGAGAAAACAATGAGATAAACAGAGAGACAGCAAAGACAGAGGACAAGGTTGTTGACTTTTGGACATCTGGTTGTATACAAGATGATCAAATTTTTAAAAATGCAAACCAAAGCACAAGACTCCTGAAACTGAATGTGACATGAAGTTATTCTTGTGCTGATGGATTAGTTTTGAAAATGGTTCCAAGTTAGTCAAACCTATATATATTGCAAAAAAATTAGAATGGAAGCGCAACATGAATGAAATGCAGAATGTGCTGGCAATTGCGGTTAACAATCATATAATGCTCATAAGAAAATATTTAATGAATTTTCTGTCTTGCATAAATGACAGGCTGGTGCAAAGAAGGAGTTAGGGATTTTGCCTATACTGTAGGTTATGAGAGGCATATTAAGCATTCCATCTCTAGTTCATTCTCATTAAGGAAGGCTTCCACACCTGTTTAACAGAGTTAACTTGAAAGATTTTCAACTGCTTGTTCTATCAAAAAAGAAGAAAATTGTTAAGTTAGCCCTTCTGTTAAATGTTACAACATCTCCACAAGACTATTAGGATCTTAGAAAAGCAATTAATTCAAATGTTTACTTGCTATATATTAAATGTTTACAACATAATGTTATCCATTTTTCTTTTGCATATAAATTAAACCAACAAAAGGAACATGAAACCACTTTACGAACTAAATTTGAGCATCATGAGTTTCTATCATAACACAGGCATGTTTATGCACACTTAATTCACAGGAAACGCCCAGTAAAATACACAACATAGCATGCAGATTTTAGGACTCTACTTTTGTAACTCAGGCTCTGTGCAAACATGTATTTGAACCAAAAAGTCATCAATCATCATAGCATTAGCATTTTCTCTCATAACAGAATTTTAACATCATCTTCTAAAGGGATATTTAAGGGTTTCACTGACAAAAAGCCTCCAATAAAATTGTCACAATTTTTTTGCATGTACTTTTTTGAGGAATTGATAGTAGACATGCACTGAAAGACATGCATATACTGTATATTTTATATAGAATTTGTTAGTTTTTCTATTATTTTTGGAATAATGCATCTTGCAGAGCAAATCCAAACACTGGAACGATGAACAAAAGCAATTTAAATAACACAAAAGGATAACAACTCAATAAGGCACAACACAAGTAACACCACCACAGAAAAAGAAAAACAGCAAAACACAGTCCAATATCCAATGCAAAATAAAACAACCACAAAACATTAAACAAAAAACCAACTATCAAGCTCTCCATTTGGCCTCCTGTTTCTCCCTCTACCTGTTCCTTGATGTTCTGCAGCTCCTGTAACTCTCTCTGCACCAGCATCTGCTCCTTCTCCCTGTGCAGCTTCAGCTCTATCCTTTCCCGTTCCAGCTCCTCCTGCAGGCGCAGTTGCCGGAGTTTCTCCAGCTCCACGCGCTCCCTCTCCATCTGCAGGAGCTGCTCCTGCTGCCGATGTAGCCTCTCTGCCTCGGTTTCACCCTCCTTGTGTATGGCACCTGGTGGAGGAAAGGGAGGAAGACCCCCTGGAATGGGTAAGCCACTAGAAGGGGCAGAGGGGCCTACTGGAGGTTGAGTGTAGCCGTGGGTGTGTGAAGGACCTGAGGGTGGATAGGCATGGGCAGCTGGAGGAGGCTGTTGTGGCTGCTGAGCAGTTGTCACTTGTTGTTGTTGACTGTTTAGGTGTGCCTGGGACAGGTTTATTGGCTGCTGTTGTGGCTCTGTTGGTATGACAACTGTTCCTCCTACTGAGGTTTCCTCTGCTGACGAGGAGGTCAATGTGGCACCTTTACCAAGGTAAACTGGTTCATCCTGGACTATAGAGCTAGTAGTTGTCATGGAAACAGATACTGGGGCCCCTACTGGTGCTGAAGTTGTTGCAGCAGCAGAAGTAGTGGCAGTGGTTGATGTTGTTTGGAGAAGACCTGGTGCTGGGTATCGGACTGGAGCTTGTCCAGATAATGGCATTCTGGGGCTCATTGGTAGTCTGCTAAGACTCGATAGGGGCACAGGTGTCATGTTGGCAGAGGGGTATGGCCTATAGACCCCCCTTGGTAGTGGGCGAAGAACAGAGGCAGGTTGGGTTGTGATGGGAAGTGTAGAAGCGATGGGGGTCTGAATGGTGGAGTAGATCATCCCATCAGAGGACCTAATAGCAGCAGGGTACATGGCTCTGAGACTGGCCTGCCTGGCATTGATAAGGTTGGTTAGTGCTTGACTGTGGGAGATTGGCTTCCCATCTAGCCCGAAGAGGATGTTTTGTCTCATGCCAAGACCCGCTGCAAGTCTGGAGGTCCCAGGCCCAATGCCTCTCCCCAAAGTGCCAAACTGCATCAAGTCTGGATTGCTTCCATACCGATCCATGGAATTGAGTGCTGCACACATCCGGCTGATTTCCCTGGCAGTTGTAGCACTGTACTGAGCCAAATTAGCTTCTTGGAAGCTGGCAATGTCCCGAGCAGAGTAGCCGTAGTCTGAACTGATGTTAGACAAGGAATTATATCTCCTTATAGGCAGTGTTTGGACTGTGATGTCTCCTCCATGACGTAAATCTGTATAGGAGCCATACTGCATCCCCATATATCCTCCATAACTCTGTTTAATAGCAGTTAGATCCATGGCAAGTTCTCCTGAGGCTTGGAGTTGTGGTTCCAGTTTAGGATGGTAGGACTGTAGCCCAGCTTCAGCTAGGTTTGTATCAGACATTGAAGGCTGGAGCCTACCAGGGAAAGGTAATGTGTATGCCTTCCGTCCATCCACTGGATACTCATGATACCTTCCAGGTTGTCCTTCTTGGTCAGACTCGTAGGTGAGAGGTGGGGCAGATGGAGGCCTTATGCCCTCTTTCTCAGAAGCACCAACACAGCTTCCGCCAAATGGAAGTCGGTAAACAACATCACAGCAAGCTGGTTGGCTTTCAGGTTTAATTTGGCCACCTGTCTGATCCATAGCATCCTGTCCTTCTTCTACCTGCACTAGCTGAGTCACTGCCCTGGCCTGTTCTGGACCTCCGTCCATCTGTACTACCATGCTATGTGGTGATTTACCTCCTGACATAAAACCAGGAGGACTGGGCTTCCCTTTCAGTTCAATGGGACCAGTGCCATACAGCTCAGGGTTAATGACTGGTGATACAACACTGACCACAGCTGAGGCAGTGCTAGTCTGGCTGACTAGCAAGTCTTTTTTAAGTAAAGGTGAGATCTGGCCAGTAAGGTTGTACCTGGCCAAAGCAGATGCCTGCTGCTGCTGCTGTTGCATCTGATGGTGCTGCTGCAACTGCTGTTCAAGGAGCTCTTGTTGCTTCTGTAGCTTCTCTTGTTGTTTTTGTAGCTCTCTCTGTTGGATACTGAGGTCTTCCAGTTTGGCATCAATTTTTGGTATTGATGGGTCAGTTGGAGGTGAAGTTTGTGGTTTGTTCTGTGAAAGACACACAGCCGAACCCATGCCCTGACCAAGATCCACTCGGTTTTGGTGTGGGTCACCATAGACTGTTGGCTGTTTGGGCTGGGTCATGAACATTGAGGCAGCCACAGTGACACTCACAGTGGTTGGTGTGGTGGTCTCCTGGGTGTTCAGGTTCATAATCAGTGGCTGTACAATCGTTGAATGTCTGCTGCCCTCTGATCCACCATGGTATTTCCTGCTTTCAGTGGCCAACGATGTGAGATCCATTCCTTGGTCAGTCATGATTATAGGAGTGGGTTTGGTGACTGTTCTGAGATCCACAACACTTCCACCTTGGATCATATGGCCCTGCTCTACCCTAGAAGTGCCTGGGACTGTAGATATTCGACAGAGGGAAATGTTATCCATTGACATGGACCCTCTGCTGTAAGTGCTGGCTGTGGTAACCATACTTGTTCCCACATTTACCTTCTCCACTCTTTGTGTGCGGTAGAAGCTGTGTGTAGGGGACTGTTGGTAAGGTGGTGTGTCTGGAGGGCTGCCACATGGGGAGTAAGTATCAAATGTTGATTGGCGGCTAAATCGGGTAGGTGAAGACAGAGGAGAAGTAGCAGTGTTGACTGTCATTGGCCTAGCTGGGCTTGGAGGTGGGGAGTAAGGGGCATCCTGGGAAGACTGCTGTCGATACAGCCGTGGGGAAACTGATCGATGTGATGTTTGGGTTCCCTGAGCCATCACTGGAGATGTGGGCCCAGAGCCAGCTGACTCCATTCGCAATGCTGAACTGAAAGTCTGTGTGGAGAACTCAGCTGTAGCCCTTCTGGAAGGTGATCGGGTGGGACTCTGTGGTGGTGGTGATGGAGAAAGAGGAGGACTGGTGCTCCTGTAATAAGTAGTATACTTGGGAGAACGTGGCTCAATTATTCTTTCAGTAGAAGATGTTGAACTGTCTCGCACTTGGACACCCCTGGTCTCCCCCACCCTTCTGGTGATCACTTCTCTTTGACTGTAGGCTTGGGTAATCTCTGCAATCTTGCTGCATACACTTGAGACTGTAGCTGAGGATGTGGCAGGACTTCCTGTGTGTCGGCCATATATTCCAGACTGAGTAGACGTCAAAGTGTGACTTGAACTAGTCTGAGAAATAGTTACTGCATCTCTGGCATAAACTCCATAAGCTGCAATAGTGGTGGCAGCCACTGCTGGGGTTATTCCATTTTTTCCTGCTTGGCTTTTGATCCTGTCTTTATGTCCATCCTTTGCAGAGAAGTGCTGTGTTACTCGGACATCAGGGATCCTTCCTCCAGTCTCAGCAAAGGAGACAGGAGCTGAGATCTGCGTGGGGCTGGTGCCTGGAGTCAAGAGAGCATTGCTTTGCTCCAGTAGCTTAGCAAAAGCTGAGCCTGTGTCTAGGAGCTGTTTGTCTGGGTAGGTGCTCTCAATCTCAATCTCTACTTGCTCATCAGTGGCCTGCTGCATCTTGGTGATGTTCTGAGATGTTTGTCGAATCTCCTCATAAATATCTGTTTCTGTCTCTGCTGCCTCATTTTCATATCCTGTTTGATCTTGTTCATATTCATACTCATCATCATAACCTTGTCCATTAATGTCCTCCTCGTAGTACTGCCCATGCCTTCCATGTTGTTGCTGCTGTTGCTGCTGTTGTTTCTGTTGTTTTTGAAGCATCTCTGCCTTCCTCATCATCTCCTCATAAACTTCCTCAGCACTCTTTAGTGGTTTGGAAATTGAGGATGGTGCTGTGGTGGTTGTTGTAGTTGATGATTTCTCTATTGGTGAGTAGAGAGACATAAAGGTAGGCAGGTTGTACTCGCTGCCTGACTTGTAAAGTTTGGACTCGTATCCCTCAGCCTCTGAGTCCAGACTCTGAGGGGAATATTCAGAAGCAGAGGAACGATGCAGCTCTTCCATTTCTGCAGCTTGTCTCAGCTCTTCTGTTGGAGAAGCATCTTCAATGGGTGATAGATTGCTAGGTGGTGTCTTGGACCTCTCTCTGCGCCTCTGAGCCCTCAGCTCTTCCTTATCCCGCTTGGTCTTTCGTGCTGTGCTCCTTATTCTCTGTTGTTCTACCTCCCTCATCTTCTCCTGCTCTCTTAGAAGTTCTTCTTCCTCTCTCAATTCGTCCTCTTCTGAAGAGTCTTCAATGGTTGGAAGGAGAGGCCCGTGGGAGCGGTGGCGTGCTTTCCTTTGCTGCTTGGCCTCTTCCAGTCTTTGCCTCCTGCTGGGGCTACTGTCACTGTCCTCCTCCATTGATGAGATGGAAGTAGGAGACTGGCCAGAGCCATATGAGGATGAAGTGGGTGGCAGAGTGGAGGAGTAGTCACCCCGAGAGCGCTCCTCAGGAGATCCCGTTAGGCTCTCCATCTCTAGCTCTGGTTCCCTATCAAGGCTCAGATCATTTTCATTGCTCAGCTCCATGTCTCGGCTGTAGCTATTGGTGTTATTGAGTTCGATGGTTTTGAAGCGCCTAAGGCCTCCTTGTGATGCCATCAAATCTTCCTCACCCTCCTCCACTGAGCTCTTATAAACATCAGTAGAGCTCTTAGTTTCCTCCTCAAAACTGCTGGAGTGGTGCTGAAGGCGTCTCTTCTCTTTCCCTGAGTCAGAGATGATATGCTTATGGTGGCTTTTCTTGGGTTTCTGGTAGCCATATCCTTCATCTTCCTCATCTTCCTCTTCCTCCATCTCTTCCTCCTCCTCCTCTTCCTCATTTTCTTCGTCTGCACTCATCTCCATTATTTGTCTCCTCATGAACTCCTCATCAGTCATCTCTGTGGGCTCTGCCTCTTTTTCCTTCGTTTTCTTCTCCTTCTTTTCCTCCTTTCCTTCCTTTCGTTTACCCTCCCAGTCTCCTCCATCTTCTTCTTCTTCCATTATATCCTCTAGTTCCTCGTCAGAGTCGTATGCATCTGGTGGGATTGACAGAGAGCGTGGGCGCTGCTTCCCTCTGTCATCCAAATCTCTATCTCTGTGCTTCCTTCCCCTTCTATCTACCTTCTCCTCAGAGAGGCTCTTCTCCAGCAAAGGCCTCATGGAGCTTTCTAGCTTGGTGATTTCAGAAGGGCTTGGTGGGGAGCCCCGCCCACTGATTCCCCTCTCACTCAACTTCATCTCCTCTTCCTGGATTAGACCTGTAATTTCACTGTGGGAGCTGGAGATGCCATCAGAGGAGTAGCCAGTGTCACTGAGACTTTGAGGGCTGCGTGACAAGTCATGGGTGCTGTTGTTTTTTGTGTCCTAAAGAGATTAAAAGAAAGAAATAAAATGCATTAGATTTGGGGAGGCCAGGGTTTTTAATTTCAGGCAGTTTATGCAAAATATGAGAATGCATTGATGCTGAATAAGCACATCAGTATGCATACAGTTTAAGCCCACACTAATTTAGATTCTAATTTTTAGATATGAAATTGATTATTTCTGTCTAATTTTAATATTCATCGATGAACAAATGCAAGTAAATGTAAAAGTTAAGTTTAATAAATAGTTCCTGATCAAAGTGATGTATCTCACCATCGCCTGTGCAACACAAAACCTAGATTTATCGAATAAAAATCAGTCAGATAACAAGATAGTTCCAAGGTGTTCAATTTTGAAAATATGTCAACATTATTCTTGAACAGGCGTGCTAAAACTGCAGTCCTTTGCTTTTAAAAAAAAAGATAGCAGATAGAAAATATATCATTGGGCTACATTCTGATGTTGAGCATTTCAAGAAGCAATATAGCAATGACATGGAAGGCTAATGCTTAAAAATATCTCTATGAATACAAACTACAGTTAGTTTTTTCTAAGCTCATTCAAATAGCTTTTCAAGAGGTTTACGTACATATGGTGATTTAATAGGTTTTTAATGGTATATGATTAATTTGAATTATCCATTATTTTTGGAACATTAGCTACGTAGTAATGAAGTGCTATATATATATACTTAACTTTAAACAATAACACATTAAAGTAGGACTCTGCTCATTAGGTTTGAAAGTTTGCAGGTCTATAAAAAAGCATTTCTTACTATATTGTTATAAAATTATCTCTAGGGAATTCCACTGAGTGACGGATCAGTGATCAACTTGAAAATACCAAACAGATAGCACAAAAGAGTATTCAGTAAAAACATCTGATTTGGTTCATATGAAGCCTAAAATACCATTACAGAAATGACACTTTATTTGAAGAGACTCTTTTTTTTTTTTTTTCTCAAATCTGAGTTTTTAATGAGCCCATCTGTTATGTGGACGAAAACTGAATGCTTACAATATATCTCATAAGAGAGTTGTTGTAACTGAACAAATAAAAATAGGAAAGCTGAATTCACAGACTATACCACTAAACCATATATCAGATGGACTAACAGCTATGTCTGCCCTTTGAACAAAATCCTAAATAAATACTTTGATTTAATTATTGTCTAGTTACAACTAAATTATGTGATAAAGATAAAGTATTATGCAGCAATAAAACTGGATAAAAAACATTCAATGGTCTTCTTTATTAAGATGTAAATCTTAAATAAAAAAAATAAAAGACAGCATTAAGACAAATTACATTATTGTACAGTTATCAAAAAGTGACTTACAGTTTTTAGGTTTTTTAACATTTTTTTGAGCCATTGATGGAAAGAGGTTGGTCAAACTGTGTTTTTCATAGGAGTGAAAAATTTTCAGTTTTCTTTTTTTTTTTTAAAGATCAGCTTAAAGTAAGATTGTGGAGTTAATATGATTGGAAGATAACAAGTACTCAAAACTCATTCATCAATGGCTCTGTCTCAGATGTCTGTTAATAACATGCCAAATCATATTCTCAAAGGGACTAACCTGGTAAAGGAAAAGGGGATGGAGGAAAGGTTACAAAATATATAGGAATTATGGAAATCTTTTCTAGAAAACCTCTTACAATGCTTACAATGCTTCAGAGGAGACTTTACTTTGAGCTTCCTGCACTTAAAATTCCCAGCTCCCCAAATGAAAAGGCCTGAAGCAGCATTACTTCAGCTAAAGGCCTTGGTGGTTTAGCATATTCATGGCATGCCAAGCTTTATACATATTTCAGCAGGAGCAATGGCTGCGCTGAAAAAGAAGAGGTAGAATTTCACTCATTCTCCCTCTGTGTTTTTCTCTCACTCTTGCTCCCTCCCCATGGTAATCCACGAATGCCTTGCTGCAACTCGCAGTCTCAGCATTCTGTGAGGAGGGAATCAATGACATGTTTTTTTCAAAGAGCCATGGACGTCCGACACTAAAGGAGAAAGTCATTGGTTCAGCTTGCAATTCTAAATAACCAGACGACATCGCATACACACAACTCTCTGTGACGCTCATTCTTTGACGGCACATAACCACTGTTTTGCATACAAGGTGAGTATCAATTCAACTTTGTGTAGTAAAGTAAAACCTAGGCTGTTATCACCAGACTAAATAGAAATATAGTATACATAAATATAAAAATATTAGGTGCATTCTTATACACAGAGACATTTTTTACTAGAAGTACAAGAAAGAAATATGCTTTAAACAAGGATGTATGGATTACAAAAGTCAAGAGGCAAGTTGATGACCCAACTGAGGAAGAGAAAGACAAAATCATGGGAACAAATAACATATTTTTTCACAGGAAAGATGACTTAAATAGAGTGTGGCAAAAATTAGACTGGACAAATACAATACTCCTAGAAATGGTTTCCTAAATGGATGTTATTAAACCCAAATCATCCCAATTCATTTGTAAATACATAAAGGCTCCCAGTGCCTTGATGTGTCTCACTTGTCACTGTAATTATGAATTTGATCCTTCGTTTGAAAAAAGCAAAGTTAAATGTAACTGAACATAATACAAATGAACAAAGGTATATGGGCAAAAGCCTATTGTATTGCAATTGTGGTGAATCAAGAGAGCTAGATTAAGAATGGGAAATCCAGCTTCCTACATAGCTAGCTAGCTACTTAGCTACATTCATGAAAAACAGCAAAAGAGATATGGCAACAAGTGTGGATGAGACCGATGCAGCTGTACAAGTTTTGTAAGTCGACTAACAGAAATAACAACTCTTAAATCAACATATTTCTGTGATCGGCGTGAAAAACTTTAATCACTCCTAGTTCCTGTAGCTTGCGTGTCAACTAAAAATGATATCAGTTAGATGGATAGCTTAAATCACCTCTTACTGCTTAGTCACAGCAGAACAAAACAAAATACAAAAGTAAAACAAAATGGTTAATCAGTGCTAACTTGTTTTTTTCACTAGCTTCAGGATCTCTAAACTAAAACTAAACAAGCTAAAACATGTTGCTGGTGTTTATTTTTCATATGTTAAAATAAATGGGCATCTATTATTGTACTGTATTGGAAAATTTGAATGCAAAGACCAAATGATCATTCAACCAATACAACTCACCATAGGCTCTTACAGTGTGCCAATAACCTAATATTATGGTATTTTATGTGTTTTTGCTCAATGCTAAAGAAAAGAAACATTTTATTTTCTTTAAATTCTGTGTTAATCTAAGTGTTCAAATGTGACTGTCCATTACACTAGAATATGTTTATTTTAGGATGTTTACAGAAAACCCAAAGAACATGTTGGAAGAAACTGTCCAGGATAAAAACCTGCTGAGTTAGAGAAGCTACTGGAACAGAGACTAGCTAGGAAGGGAAGTTGCACTTTGGCTCTTTGAATTCTAAAGGAAGCCATTAATTTAGATCCTGACTTTGACCAACAGTAGGCACAACGTCTGGTCAGATTTTTAACCGTTCATACAAAGCAATCACACATTTCAACATAGGTGCAGATGTGCAGCGCAGCCTGAAGGGACCAGATGCTCCACTCACTATAACTGTTTGTGTAAGAGTTTGCTTGCTTCATTCTGTGCTTTCCCCCTGACATGTAGTTTACACTAGTATCATTTGGATTACAGCTCTGGATTAAGCTCATTAAACTGATGGAAAAATGGTATGAATGGGAAGCAGGCCATGCTGAAACAGCCATACATACTCACACAGCTTAATGTGGATACATACTGTAAAAGTTGAAAAATTCACATAACAATAGCCATTTTTTGGTTCATAGGCCTGTATGTTACACTATGGTTTCCACAGTAAACAGTAGAAATATGGTAGCACCAAAAATCTGCATAATTTTTCTGTATTTACCTTTCATTGTATCTCTGTTAGTGCATTATTTATTTGGCTCCCTTTTCACAAGTAACATTGGTAAAATCTTTTTACTATTAGTATCAACTTATGGTCTTTTTCCATAGTTTAACATACAGGATAAACTGGACTAAGGCAATGTTACAAAAAACTGGACTTACATCATAGTGCCTGGACTTCTTAATTTCCTTGATTGGTGTTATCTGTTCTCCTTTCTTCTGGGAGGGTTTGGTCTCTTTGGCAGTTTGGTTCTCAGACTCGGTCTTAGGCTTCTCCTCTGTGGGTTTTGGCTGTTTCTGGGTGTCCGTGGTTGGTACTGGTGCTGTAGCTGGTGTTGTGGTCTTGGTGTCAGTCGGTTGTTTGGCAGCAGTAGGTGCAAATGGTCCGCCACTGCCAGGTCCCGCCTGCGGTTTCTGGGGCTGGCCTGGCCTGGACACTTGCTGATTGGTGGGCTTGTGGAGAGGGCTTTGCTGGCTGGTTGGCGCCTGGTGACGGGGTGAGCCCATTGGCTGGTGCTTGGGAGAAGGATGAGGAACAGGAAGTGGAGGATCATCGAGACCGCCTCCGGACATCAGCCGCTGGGTCTGGCAGTTGAGACATAACCACTCCTTTTTCTGAAACAGAGAAAGGAAAAAAACAAACAGCAGTTAATGTATAAAAGCTTACATACTTTCCAGAAAAGCAAAGTAAAAGAAAAGTAATGTTTTATTATTAGATTATTGCTATAATATGGTCATTAAAAGGTATTTGAAGTTGCACGTCCTGATTTTATGAAAGCTCAGGTTAACCCAAATTCCGCAATCTTTCTTTCAGCTCATTTTTGATACTTTTTAATGATCATTTCAAAGCATCAACACTAAGCTCAGAGGAAAAGCCCTATCAATGCACTATTGGGCACTATAGCAAAATATGGGATTTTATGTTTCATAAAAAGTACAATATAAAGGGCTATTAAAGTGAGCTTTTGAATGAAATGTTGCTGCCTTGAATACCAGCAGCCTTTCAATAAGTCAACAAGTAGGTTAATAGTGCTCAGCAGCAGCTCCCAGGTAAGTGTGTGTTTCTTTGTGTGTCTGTGTGTGTGTGGGTAAAAGAAATGCCATTTAATCCTCCTTCCCTCTGCAACTTCTCCTTCAGGGTTCACACTAAAATGATGTGTTCTCATTCAGCTTCTCGGGCTAAATAAGATTGGCGGTTTAACACACTGATTAGTATTCTTAACATTCAATATGTCAATTTCACTTAAAGAGCAGACTGCAGAGACAACTGTGCGAACACACACACATGCACGTACTGCATACCCTCTTTTTTCCAGACAGAGCTGTAGCAGTTTAAGATGAGCTTATGCAGATTTCTAAAAGGCCAAGTCACTCTGATAGCTGCACCCTGTTTACATCACATCAGCACCACTCACACCATTTCACACACACTGTGAGGCTGACTGACAGAAACTTGGACTGTGATGCACACACACACACACACACACACACACACACACACACACACACACACACACACACACACACACACACACACACACACACACACACTTTACATAATAGTCTTTTCCTTTCTTATCTCTCTCTGGCAAGATTTCTTTGAAATACAAAATACAGGCAATCTATTTGTTAATCTGTCAAAAGTTTAGCAGCAACATATAAAATGTAAAGACGTTAAGATTTACAATACTTTAAACCTTCTTCAGCCTATTCTAACTCATGAGAGATTTTACTTTTGCTGATTTGGATGCAGTATCTCCTAGGTCTTTCTATAAAAAATGTGTGTCAAGTTTTAAAACAAAAGAAGCAGAAGAGAACTGATTAAGCATAAGCACTGATAGCCACCATGGCTAAACAGACAAAAAAAAGAGCTTCATATTCAGAAACTCAAATTTAATAAAACCTGCAATAACAGAATTTTTTGGCCATTTGGCAGCAGTTGAAACAAGCTGTGAACACAATATTCACATCACTTTTTTAGGTTTTTTTATGCAAATTCCTAGCAAACAGTTTCTTATTTATACATTCAAGAGTTATGGAGCAACATCATCATTCATTTCGAGTCATGTTTCCGGCCACATGGTGAATTTAAGTCCAATATTCAATCTCTTTTAGCTCTGTTTTTACCAACTCCCCAGGGGAACATCTGGCTTTTCATCAAAGGTAAATGCTCTACTATTTTCACCAGCTGGTAACTAACCGTGTATGTCTGCTGTTTGGTGCTGAGCAGGTAGTGTACAGTGGGTTTTTTAGAGCTTTTCCGTTAAAACAGCCTGCTGCGGCCGAAAACGACACCATGAGCGTTGATACTGAACCAAAACTGTAAAGTTGCAGGCTGGACAGCTAAACTATCATCTGAAACTCACTATATAGCTCCATAAAGCTGAAAAGAATTGCAGATTTGGGTGATAATTCTCTGTGGGTTCATCATCTGCTGCGACCCCTTTCACACTGTCACATTGTTTTCACATTGTCAATTGATAAATTGTTATGATGAAAATATTGATTATATCTGCTTCAACAGAAAATCCAAGGTAGATAAGGCCACAATCACAGTGTTTGACTAGCAGGTGATCTCTGGAGCAGGACAGAATTACTTTGGGAGTGAGTTTAGCAACATAGTAGTAAAAAGAGGGTTATTAGTTTACTTTTAAATAAATTTACATTCATACTTAAATTTAAAAAATGTATTGTATAAATGTAATGTATTAACTGAGAATTATCTGTTACTTTCTTTCTCTTATTTACGTAATGTTAAAAATTCTTTGTCTCTCTCCGGTATCTTCTCAACACCCCTTTACAGTATACACCCTCTGTTTACTATTTGTCTGTCTTTCTCTCTCCATCCAGGACTGTAGCTAATGCTGTTTTGGGCTGAAGAGCACCTGTATTACTCATGTAATGAATAATTGACAGATGCAGCTGTCCCTCCTCAACACTTATCTTCCATCTCTGCTTTTTTCCACCCACTCATCAAAACGTCTCTCTTTGGCTATTTCGAAAAAACTCACCAAACCTCTTTCTAACACTCCTCTCTTCATTCTCTTTTCTATCTCTCCTCCCTCTTGAGCCCCCTTTATCTTGCTCGTGCTCTCTCTTTATCAGAATCGTTTTTGAACATTTATCTGTGATTAGGTACCATAGAAAAGATTCCATCTCCCTCTGTTAGAGTTTAGTTGTTTAGGGTTGAGAAGTGGACAGTCTAGTACTTACTATTTGTAGGCAGCTAGATTTAAGACCATTAAAACCTTTATAATATTTTTTTGGAATTATAAGGAAGGTCAACAAAAACTGAAGAAGAAGAAGAAAACAAAATAGAAAACACCAGCAGAGTTTTGACAGACATTGGACAGAAACTGCTGTTTGTCTGTTTGTATCCAACACTTCCAAAAAAGTTCACCTTCTCTGAGCTTTTCTCTCCTGTGGAAACACAAATCTGGTGGGCAACAATAAAAACGCAGAGCAAAGAGAAGTTGAACAGAGACAATGGATCTTGGCTGCAACCCAACTCTCCGTTACGGACACACACTTTGACTATGATCAAATGAGACAATGATGTAAAGCTAAAACCTTCCCATCAGGAGGATGTTTAATTCTTTACGTCATCGCTCAGGACTGTTTACTACTTCTTTCTTTAAATTGAATGGTTCAAAGGAATGTGTGGTTTTAACCACACATTCCTTCGAACATCTTTCGCACACCAAAATGATTTCAGCATCCAAAATGGAGACGACCATTTTCAAAAGTGGAACAAGTTTCACAAATGACAAGTGAAAGTCTCAAAACATTTGAGCAATGTGAGAACCAGACCAGACTTCATTAGACTTTGCTTGGCTTTCTGAGCATAAGTAATTAAGGCAAAATAGAAAAAAGTGACATTAGAGAAGATGAAACCAGCAAATGTTTGCCGTATTTCCTTAATAAATTACGTATCAAAATAGCTGATGATTACTTTTCTATTGATCAACTAATCAGTTAATCAACTAATTGTTTCAGCACTCATTGAGATTGTATAATATTGGTAAGGAATTTATATCTAATTTTTTCAGATATAGTAGCTAATGTACTGTAAGATGCTGACCATGCGTGTGCACATGTGCATGAGCATGTGTAGCAACCTCCAAAGAAGCAGCACACTATTGACTGTGTATGTATGAGCACAATTTATGTGTGCGTGCATGCGTGTGTGTGTGTGTGTGTGTGGTTGTGGTCCTGCACAATACTCCAACCTCTCATCAGACATCACACATTGAAGTGAAAAGTCACAAATACTCCTTTAACTATGATGTAATACTCTCTCTCTCTCTCTCTCTCTCTCTCTCTCTCTATGTATGTATGTGCATGTGTTTGTGTGTGTGTGCATTTATATACATCTCCTGAAGCAGCACACTGTACAGTAGCATCTGAGACTGTTGAATCATTTTTAGACCCTAAAGTGAACTCATTTTCTCCTTTTCCCAGAGCCGGTACATTCAGTCCTACATATCACATCGTGTGTGTGTGTGTGTGGGAGTGTGTGTGTGTGTGTGTGTGTATGTGTGTAAATATGTGCATGTGTGTTTTCATGGTTACATGCACAAGCCAAGATTTCATCCAGTAAATGCAGTTCAGACTCTAAAACTGTTGCCTCTCCCTCATTCTCTTCCACTCAAGTCAAATCAAATCCAAATTAGTTTTCTTAGCATAGATGTTTTAGGGTATGCAATTTACAAAGCCTAATAGCATAGTTCAACACAATGAACATGTATAACGTATGTTTATTCGCACAGAGTTTATTTTAAGATTTATGTCAGAGTAAATGAGTTTACTCTCAACTCAATCTAATGCTTGATTTATCTCATTTCAGTTTATTTCATTTCAAATTAGTTTACTGTATTGGCATGACAACAGAAAATTGAAATTATGATTAAAGACATCTTCCTAGTTGCAATAATACGATGAAGTTACTTTGCTGTTGCTGTTGTTTCAGCTATGACACAGTAAAACACAACCTAAATGATTCAAAAGTTCTGCTCATTTATAGATATACTGTACTACAAACATACTACATCAAACAAGAAGGGGAGTTCACACGGGCACGGTGTGGAGGAAGTTTTTCCGACTGTTTTTAGATTTTAGATGCTTTTGTTTTTCGATTTTTCATAGTGATGCATCAGTACGTACGCTGGTACGTAAGCTGCTTTAGCTGGTCGAGGTGTCACTAGTTTCAACTACTTTATATACTGTAGGTTGGTCCAGAGATTCCCAACCTAGCGTTTGGCCCCTATATAGAGACAATAAGTGGGGGAGGAAGGAAGAGAAACAAATTTCGGCAAAAAAAATTAGCTTTTTCATTTTCTTGGTATTTTAATTTTTTTTGTAAACCACTAAATATTCGTAAGTGAGACAATCTGAGAAGCTTGAACTTGAATTGCTAGCAACTCAAAGGCATCTGAAAATTGACAAGGTGTCCCAAGAAGTTGCTTAAATCTTAATCTAGTAACTGTAATTGTCAGATAAATGTAGTGGAGTAAAAAGTACAATATTTTCCTCTAAAATGTAGTGGAGTGGATATATGAAGCAGCATTAAATAAAAATACATAAGTAAGCACAGCACTTGAGTAAATGCACTTAGTTACTTTCCACCACTCCACAGGTAATAATAATATATGTTTTCTTCCAGCTATTTGATTATTTGTGAGAGTTTCCTTCTCACCCTTTTTTCTCTTTTTTCTTATATCTATATCATGTGCAAAAATTTGAAATACACAAAACACTGTTGATGGACAACAGACAGGGAGAAAAGGAGGAGAGAAGGATAAGTTGGATAGAAGAAGGTTAGAGAGGAAGGAGAAGGCAGCAAAAATAATCTAAATGTATCTTAATTGACAAAAGTAGAGAGAGGAAATAAAACTGTAAAGAGGAGACAGAGCTCAAGAGGCAGGAATTAAGATGGAGACATACAGCAACAGTTAGTAGTTCTGGAAAATAGCAAGAGGAAAAAGAGTTGGGAGTGTGGGAGGGTTCCAGAAATATGGTCTTTGTTGTCATACAAAAGGGAGTCTCCTCACGTACGATGACAGAACTGATGCAAGCTGTGCAGCCAGTGGTGAAATCTGCCCCAAAACCCACACAGTGTTGTTCGGGTTCAAGACTATTGCTGTGAAATAATTTGCAAGTCAGGAAACTAGGAAGCAACCAACAGCGGAGGATCTATACCAGTCACAATTTATGACATGTTCAAAGGAATTATAGTATATCCAAAACAAATTAAATTCATTTCATGGCAATTGAGGTTTTTATTTTTGTTTGATTTTGATTTTTCCACTGCAAGAAGTGAAGACAAAAGGTGTAAAGTTTTGGAAGTTTTCATTTGTTTGTTTCATGATTATAGGCTGTTATGGGAAACAGTGTTACTGTTCACCTGTGCTTTGACAGTCTGCTATATTTCAGAGAAAGCGCACCGCTCAGCAGATACTGTAGCTACGCTTCAAGTGAAGTCAGCCATCAATCATAACCCATCTACGCCCTGATTGGCTCATCGTTGACGAGTATTGCTGCAGGAAAGTTTCATATAATGTTGATTTACTGTGAGGCTGTGATGACGGTGATGATGATGTTGATGATGATGCATGGCTTTGTGTCGTTTTGTGAAGGACTGGACTCTGTGAAGCTGAGGGTTGTTAGCAAACACATGGGGCAGTTCCCATATAGTGGTGAGCTGTGCAATATTAGCTCAAGGTGCTTTACATCAATAAATCCATACTACATTAGTTTTGAATGTTAGCTATTTCTTTTGTAGAAAGAAGTTAATTTTCCAATACTGTGAGATCCACAAACATGAGACTACTATCTCGCATCGATTGGGGTGGCAGCAGATTCATATCTCTGACCCTCATAAGAACGAAACCAAAAATATCTGTATTGCTAGATACCACTGAGATCAATTGACGATATTTTGTGTATTTGGCTGAACTGACTCTATGATTTTAAAGACATGGTCGAACCCCCCAAAAAATTATTCACAGAGTCAAAATATTTATGAGTGCTCTAAGAGTACTTGAAGAAATGTGTCTGTCCAAGGCTGTGTTTATTACTGTTGGACAACAGCAGTATTGATGCCACTAGGAGCATACTGAAAACAGAAAAATCAGGGGTTGCAGATCAATTTGTTTCTGCAATTTATCTCTGTAAATAAGAGACGTTCATAAAGACAGTTTGAAGCCATCTTATACCTTATGCTAATTTGAAACAGCAATATTGAAAGAAACGTAATTTTTTCACAAATTGTGTTTTGCATCCACATAATGAAGGAAAGATTTGAATTAAGATAACTGCAGAGTCCCAAATGTTCATATCACGTGGTCTTCAACATCCCCTGACACCATATTTCACTTTTGTCCTACGATATCTGCTCATGAAATGGATGATTAACCTCTTTATTGTTATGATTAAGCAACTCAGAGCACCTAAAGATGGCCGTCCTGGTAAAATATTGAAAAGTTAACAGTGACATGACGCAGTTCTTTTTATACAGCGAAACCACAATCTTTCCCTAATGGAAACCCAAGTGTTTCAGTAGCCCAAACCTGAATCCTCAGTACTTCCACCGTCCACCATCATTATCAGCAGCACCTCTCTGTTGTCCCCTTCAGCTGGCTGCCGCCTCTTTTTCTGTCCATCTCCTCTCTCTCTCACATTACGAGAAGCTGAGCTGAAGTACTGTGTGTGTGCACACACTCGTGCACATGTGGTATCACTCACTTCCCCATTTCTCCTCTGCCTGGTGGGCTTCTCTTCTCCCCTTCCCTCCTCCTCCTCTTCCTCCTTCTGCTTGTCACCTCTCTCTCCTTCTGGTTAGCCCTCAGCTACACAGCCCCCCTCCATCTTGCATTTATGTGAACCATGTGTCTACATGTGTCTCTGTGTGTGCTTGTGTGAGTATAAGTGTGCGTGTGCTGCAGTAGAGTGCAGCCTAAAGCAGCAGCCAGTGCTAGGGAAGGGTGCGCTTGAGCAGAACAATGGCACTCTGGGTAAAAATAGCCTTCACTCTTTTGGGGGGAGAGAAAAGGAGACGGAGGGTGACAGGGAGAGAGGAGAGAGCTGAGAGGGAGGGGAAGATGTTAAGTGATCATGTAGTGGAGAGAAGAAAGAGAGAGGAACTGCAGGAGCTAATGTGTGAAAAGTAAAGAAAAAGGATGAGAATGTGTGAACTGAACTGAGAAAAGTAGAGACACTTAGAAGTATTCTACTGCATATTCTTAATGGAGGGAGGGAAGTGTTACACAACAGTATTTAATATTTGATCATATTTAGGATATGATGTTTACATTGACCAGGGTTGAATTTTATCACTGAAAACACTACATTCATGATTTTCCCATATCACTATATATCAACATGGCAAATGTATGCAAATCAACATTTAAATACTCAAACTTATGCAATGAACCTTGTTCATCTGTTATGCTTCAGACAAAACTCTTCACACATGTAAAAGAAAAACCTTATTACCTCATTTTGTTACATTTCAGCCAAGCTAGCAGCATGACTCTGGTGCGTAGCAATGTCATAACTCTGGTCCAGATTAAAATATCTCAACAACCATGGGTTGGACTACCATGACATTTTGTTATTCATTCATGGTTCCTCTGAAGAAGAATCCTACTGACTACTGACTTTTTCAAGTGCCACCAGCAGGTGAAAGTTTTTACTTATAGATTATATCAAGATTTTGACATGTATGTTTCCTAGATGATTTATTTGTGGTTTTCAGTGAAGAATCTCAACAACTACTTGGTGGATTATCATGAAATTTAAATCTAAAACATAATATGATGATCCTGACATGACTCCTTTTCCCCTGACAGCTGGAAATCCAGGTTTCTGATTATCTGCATCGGCGTAGACAGAACAACTGTATTTCATATCTGTACCAACTGACTTCTCTAAGCATTTGGAAACATTTTACAGGTCTACTTTCTTCTCTCGGTAATGGAAGACGTGAGTGAAGCGGTAAGATTGATCCTGGCATTACTAGTGTAAGGCTTTTACTTCCGCCTTCCCTTCAGCGTGTAAAGTAGAGCATCCATATATCTCATCAAATTGTTTGTATTCCTGACAATCTACATAATTCAATTTGAGGAAGCACGTTCTATTGGAGTAACCAGGGTTTCTCTGAAGCTGAATAATGGTTTAAATGGGTTTCTGAAAACATCAGATGATGTTTACAAGTCCAAACACTTGCACATATACATATAGTAGTAGTAGTAGTAGTAATAGTAGTAGGGATATTAGAAGTAGTAGATAAAATGAAAAAAGGAAAGAAGGAGAAGAAAAAGAAGGCGATACCAAACATTTCCGACAGATGTTGAGTTTTCCTCAGAGCCAATTTGTGACAAACATGTTACATTCATAGATGAGTAATTGTAAGGCCCCTCTGTGGCTGAGGGATAAAGTGGGGGTTGTGCACAGTGGTGAGTTATTTCTACAGTTTTGTCATAAATCCAATCCAGTGGTGAAAAAAAGATATGGTGTGCAGTAGATCCAAACAAATAAAAGACAGATCCCTTGCTTTCCTTTTTTGAGATACAAAGAGAAATGAGGGAGTCAGAGAGAAAAAAAGCAGACAGCAGACAAAGAGCAATAAGGAAAACATGAAGAAATGAAATGTAAAAGAAACACAAGGAGAGCTGGAAGGTAGAGTACAAATACAATCCCACTACACTGAACATATTTCAAAAGGAAACACATTTAGAAAGAAAGAGAAGGAGAGAGAGAGTCTGGATGCATAATACGTTTCAGAATGAAAGCAGCAGATGAAAAGAAAACTGCAACGCTCTTCAAAGAGAGTTAGGACTGATGGAGCATTTTAGTGAGCGTTATTGACAGGAGCAGAAAAGGCCAGATTGTTGGTGCTATGTAGGTTAAGTGGTGCACCGATGGTGTACTCTGCAGGACAGCACACACACACACACACACACACACACACTTGTACTTGTACTCTCTGTTAGGACCCTCATTTACATAATGCTTTCCCTAGCCCCCTCACTCCCATAAGATTTATAACTCACAAAGGTCCTGGTCCTGTTCCTGGTCCTCAAAAAGATAGAAGTACAAGTACACACACACACACACACACACACACACACACACAAACACACACACACACACACACACACACACACACACACACACACACACACACACAGAGAGAGAGAGAGAGAGATGCACACATCTTATGTGATAACACACCAGGGATCTTACTGAAAGGAGGCAGTGACATTTGTGGGATAAAAAGACACTAATTCTGTTTATAGGCATACACACACAGTACATGCAAACATAGACACACTGGCTGGTGGAGGATTTCATCCAACATCCCTTTTGCACTGTTAGAAGGAAGAACGGCAGGGAGAGAGAGAACATGAGGAGGAGAAAGAAAGAAAATAAAGGAGAAGAAGCAATAAGCAGAGGACAAAAGAGGAGAAGAGTTTAGAAGAGAGAAACACAATTTACGCTTGCGGAGGAGAGAAAGGAGAAAGGTGGAGGAGGAGAAAAAGAAAGAAATGGAAGGAGCAAGAGGAATAATTTAGAGATGGTGGAAGTATAGAGAAGAAGGAGAAACGCTAGGGAAGGAAAGATAGGAGGGGATGAATTATAGGTGTGGAAAACCAGTGAAGGAGAGAGTAGGCAAGAGATAAATTAGAGGTGGAGAGGAAGAAAGGTAGAGGAGAGAAACGAGTGGTAGAAAAAGGAGTAGAGAGAAGAGGATGTAGAGAAAGAGGACAGGAATTATTGACGGAGAGAAGCGAGGATTCATATGGAAAGCAGAAGAAAAAGAGAATCATTTTCTTTTCCCTGGTTATGTAACAATAACAGATTTCATTTTCATTTCACAGATATTTAAAAAATCTCTTCTCATTTTATCATCACAATGGAGCCTCTTTAATTATATAACCTTGTTGTGAGAGCCAGAGGAGTGGGCATAAGGCTGTATATGTGTGTGTTATGTTAATGTGTACACACTCTGTTTTATTGCCCACATTACATCGTCACCTCTTTCACTTCCTACCTATTTTCTGTCTCCGGCCGGCCAACCAGCCATTCTTCACAGAGCCGATATAAAACCCAGACGAGGCTCTTCTGCCCACCTCTTTCCTACGCTGCTACTATGTGTAGGAGGAACTCATTAGCATATGTTGTCAATTCACCGCTGCCGGGATGATGAATTTTGACGTGAGCTAAAACTATGACTGTGACCATTATAATCTGATTAACCCTTCAGACAAAGATTTGTCAGGAGTTTTTTTTTTTTTTTTAGTCAGGATTTCAAGTACCATCATATCATGCCTTAAATAAGTTTACCAGATTTGTCAAATATGTGTCTTTCTTATTGAGAGTGAGATGAGTAGCTCAATATAATACCGCTCCATCTGTGTGTACATTCAGGAGAGAGACTGGTTTAAGACTAGCTTAGCCTCACATATAGCAGACACACTTGAAGCTATCCTAAAGTAGCTTCATCCAAGCAGCCTTCAACAACTCAAAAGCTGTCTTATCTATAAATTGTAACTTGTTTACTAAATGTGTGGAAATGAAAAAAGACATTGTGGTTTTAGGACCATTTAGCCTACACACTGAACCTATTTACAGCTTTGGAGCAACTTGCAAGCATCACGTTGGAGGTTCTGTCCTCTTTGTTAAGTTGCTGACGTCTGTCTGAAATCACTCCCATGTTCACTCATTGGCCATTGAGAGCAGGAAAAAAGTGTCGCACACTCTGGCTCCATATGCACTTTTATTTAGACGATGACGTTTTTGCACTCAGGCCTTATTGGATCTTGCAGAAGGCCTGAGTGCCAAGACATCATCTGTCTCTGAGAAAGAAGTACAACTTAGGTAAAATGAACTTAACACTGATAACTTCATTTATTCACCTAAGATTGTATTTCACTGTTGGCCTCTGAGCTGCCGGACTGCCGTGGATAAAAGATAAGCGCCATCCTCAAAAGTATTTTGACATGACATGAAGAAGAGTTTTCCTGCCACAGTTTACCCAGACGGACAGACAGACCAACTGGCAACCTGACTGTGACAAGTCGGTTTAGAGGTGAAAGCCTTTTGTGATGGGCGATGGGATACGAAGCAAAGGCAAGCAAGGGTTTGTTGAGTCTGACCTGCAAGTCTTTTAACAGGCTTTCTGTCTCACCGGGACTGATTTACACACACAAACACAAATGCAAACACACACATACAGATAAACACGAATGCAGCACAGGGAGAAACAGCACAATCTCAATCTTTGTGCAAGTGTATCCCTGCAAGAGTTTGTTTAGTGTGTGTGTATGTGTATGTGTTTGTGTGTATGGGCTGCAGGGATCAGAGGATTTTGACTCCTGCAGTAATAGGATGGAAGCTGGCCAGCAGCAAAACACAGCAGAGCTACAGCAGGCCTGGCTATCTCAGTGCTGGGTCAACAGGGAACATGAAGGCAGACAAGTCAACAAACTTCTGCAAATGCTTTATTGTACATCTGTTTGTGTCCTGGAAACAAATAAACCCCTTAAAACTGATGTATCACATTGCACAATCTATTTACTATTTGATTTAATAGTAAACCAAATAACTATGTCTAATATGAGTGGGACTGTTGAGAATCATCACCAAGTATGCAGATCTACAGAGCTTTGTAATCCTCTTTTAGTTCGCTGCTTCGGTTTTACCACACATTTACTTTATAGTTCAGTCTCATGCATCATCGACCATGTTTCTGATAGCAGCAGGCAGCTGTTCTCAGTACACAAGCTCTGATAATTCCACTGTATGCTATCTGCCCAGCACAATGGCAAAGAAAAGTCACTGGCTGGAACATTTAGCAGCTACAGAGCCAGATATTTTCTCCGGGAGCTGATGGAAAAACGCCAAATGAAAGTAAATGTTGCTCTGTTTCTGATGGAGGTTTCAGTGGGCAGTTCTTTGCTAACATATAAGCCATAACAACTTAATGCAGCATTTAAGATGAAAAGTCATGTACAAACTAACTAAATAACCCTTGGGACTATATCATAAAATAAAGTTTGTGAAGTCTGAGTTCTATCTTTTTTTATTTAATAGGTTTAACTTGAAACTTTTGATTGCTACACCCAAACAATGCCAGAGTGACTTCATTTTTTTGCCATTGAATGACCTAAAAATAAATGCTGTGCTATTTGAAAACTGTACACAAGCTAAGTTTAGCAACCTGGCATCTGTGTTCTTGCCCCATAATGTGACTTTATCAAAATTTATAAAGATGAACTTCAATTCTTAGACACCTTAAAGATAGAACTCATACTTTTGTCTTCATTCACAGAGCAGGAACACAAATTACCTCTTCGGGGACACAAAAGTTTACCAAGTTGAAGTTCTTGCCTTGCAACGTGTACCCAGATTTGAACCTCATCCTCAGTGCTGGGGGGCTGCTGGGTATTATTAGGATTTAATTGATCTGGCCTTGGTTTTAGAATGAGAGAGACTGCAGCCTTTGAAGTGCTGAAGTGTGTAGTCTGAAGTGTAGGAGGCAGTCCTCACTTAGGAGACAGGAGCTTTATGGGTGGGGGAGATTGCTGGCTCATCCCGCAGGGCTAAGAAAAAGACATGATCAGACAGATGCTAGGGAGGAAGTTTGAGGAAAAATCATGAGGAAAGTTTAGCCAAGGGCTTAGATTGAGGAGAAGAGAGGAGAGGGACAGTCTTCCAGTGTGAATGAGATGGAAGGGGAGAGATGAGGAAGCTGCACAGAGCATCATCATTATTCAGAGGATATGATAGAAAAGATGTGAAAGCAGTGTCATATGAACCACCACAACATGTTGACTCTATTTGTTTATTTAATCTGGGTAAACAGAGCTAGTCACTTGGCTGCTAGTAGATCATTCCCTGTTTTATGTATTAGGGGGTGAGAGAGACTGAGAGAGCCCACCACCTCCTGCACGTGACTGTTCATCAAATGCTTGCAGGAAGGGAAGGAAGAAATTGGGGTAGCAGAAGGAAGGCAGAGGGGGTAATGCACAAAACAGGATTGAAAGAAAGAAAAAGGGAGGAAAGCATGAGGATGAAAAGGTGGAGGAGGATAGAAAACGGAAAGGAGAGGAGAACAAGGGGAAAAAGAAGAAATCAGAGAGCAAGCATAGGCGCAGTCAAAATGTCAGAGTGAAAGAAAGAGGCAGAGGGAGAGGATAAGGATATTAGCGAATTAGAAAGAGAGATGAGAGGAGGATGAGGGGAGAGAGGAAGAGAGAGGAGAGGAGGAGGAGAGAGAAGAGAGGCGGATTCCAAAAATGTACAGTGAATTAGTTCTGCCTCATGAAACTGGCAGCTCTGCCTGAGAAATGCTTTGCAGCTAGGATTTCTGTGTGTGTGTGTGTGTGTGTGTGTGTGTGTGTGTGTGTGTGTGTGTGTGTGTGTGTGTGTGTGTGTGTTTGTGTGTGTGTGTGTGTGTGTGTGTGTGTGTGTGTGTGTGTGTGCATGTGTGCATGTGTGTGTGTGTGTGTGTTTGTTTGTGTGTGTTTGTTTGTGTGTGTGTAAAGCGCACTGCTGCCTGCCCAGAACAGAGCTGAGGCTGTGTTGACATTTAGACAAAAACACAAGCTCCGTCTTTTAAAAGAGCAACTCTGAGAGAGAGGTGACAGGGTCCGACATGACTGCTCCTGCTGCTGTGTACATAAGAAAGAGGAGAAAAAACCCATAAACTGTACCTATCGCGTCATTTCATCTTCAACTTGCTCTGGACTATGATTCACAAACTCAACCACGAGTGATGAATTGAAACGTAACAATATTACGCTTCTCCTAATCAGCAGTGAGTTATTGCTTTATCCAGAGTCACTACCAACAGCTCATCCTCAAGATCGACGCTAAGAAGTAGGAACGAGAGGAAAAAAGGAAGAGAGAAATGCCTGGCTTACTGATGCAATAGTACCTGACATCTGGTTAATGCAAGCTTTAAAAAGCTCACTGTCTAAAAGCTGCCACTTAGGGGTGCACAGGTGTTCAGACGGTGTTTCAGATGCTTTTTTCGGATGCAGCTTCAGTCTGATTAGGAGCATAGAGGCTCAAAGTATCACACCATTTTGGTGAGACTTCTCTCTGACTAAATTACTGGGGGGCATACACACTTTTTCCCATGTGAGCTAATAAACATAATTTGCATAAATATAATTTGAAAGCATTTTCATATATTCATATAACATCCATTTATTGAAACCAAAATCCAACTTGTAAAAAGAATGTACACAAACTCCATATGCTATAATTTGTTTGTTTTTACATATATTATATTGTTATATAATATAATGGCTTGTATTATTGTTTCCCATCTTTTGCTGCCATGGATTTTGTACATGTTATTTGGGTTAATTTTAATAACAGCTGGGTAGCAAAAATACTTAGGCATTCAGGATAAATATAAGTAGTTATTCATTATTACATTTGAGAATGAAAATAAAAATGTTTCAATACTTTAATTATGAGTTAGAAATGTCCTCTCATGACCGAAAGGTTGACACTTTTGTAGAGGTCCATGTAGTTCCCAGCTTTTATATGAACACACAGTCACACAGTCACACACACACACACACACACACACACACACACACACACACACACACACACACACACACACACACACACAGAGAGACAGGCAGTGTAAAGGTCAGTGTTGTCTGTTTTTCAAGGTCTGAATCACCACTGCCATCCCCAGCTCCTCTGAGTGCTCTCTCTCTCTCTCTCTCTCTCTCTCTCTCCCACTGTTCGAGTGCGTTTGTTTTGACCTTGACTTACAGTGTGCTGAGTCAACCTCCACAAAATCGCACACTCCTCGTTTTGCATACTGTGCAACCAAACAATATTCGGCTCGGTTTGCCCTCTGCCATTTATGGGATTCAGTGTTTTGCTCATGGGCAATTCAACAGGTAAAGACTCCTGTCTGCTTAGGCTGCCTGTAAGGAAGGGTAGGTAAGACGTGGAAGGGTAGGGAGACCCTTGACACTTGTATGGCTGCTCATCTGGAGTTAGCCACATGCTAGCATTACAAGCTATTGTTTCTCTGTGTTTATTGCTGGCGTTGACTACTTATAGACGTATATATTATCAATTGACTGTGTGAGTTACAAATTAGGACAATCTTATCTTACAGATCACGCACTGTAGGTTTGACTCAGTTTGTGTAAAGACTTCTTAAATGTTCACATGTTCGTATAAAGTTAAAGCTTAAGATGTTGTCACGGTGTGTTTTGGCTGCTCCATCTTCATTATCAGGAATTTCACCTGCAAGGTATTCTGCAGACTGCAAGTCTTGGAAGACTTCTGGGCCACACACCCACACATTACGAAATATTGGGAAAGAACATACTTTCATAGTATCACTGTAATATAAACTGTAAAATAAAAAATGATATTCTGCTCTAGAAATTGGTTGAAATACAGGTTTTATTTGCATAAATATTCACAGATTGTAACATAATGTAATATTTTCAAAGAAAGTGGCAACCATTCCTTACTTATCCCCAGTTTGTTGCTCTTGTTCCTCTGTTTTTGCATTTACTTTCCCCCCTGTTTTTCCATGTACTATCTTCTCGAAGCACATGTTTTACTAGCTAACACGACAACTGAAACATTAGGCAGGGACGCTTTTGGCTGGCTTTGGGATGTTCTGTGGAGGAGGGAGCATATACACTATTAACACTAACAAGAAACAGGGAAATGGCAAAAAGAGGGGAAAACTGCATAAATAAATCATCTGTAATTTTTTGCCCACATAATACACATTCTTTAAGACCAAGCAATTAGATTATTTCTGCCTCCAAAGCATCCCTGCGTTTAAGAAAATCTAGGAAAGTCCTCACTAAAGCACCAATCAGCGCCAGACACAAGATCATAACAATGTTCATGTTTTTTCGGATGCTGAGTCGCAGGCATTTTCTGACCTCAGCTGAGTGTCATGCTGCATGAAAGTACGGGAATCCTTGTAAAAGACCACAATCTAAGTCTGACGGTGACATCCCTGTTTCACAGCAGGCATCTGTTGTGTGTATCTGTGTGTGTGCAGCTGCAGGGTGAGGTTTGCACAGCATTTGACGTGACACCACATGGAACACACACCTCCATTAGCAGCCCACATTCACGTGCCTAAACTTAAAAAAAGACGCATGCATGTAAAGACATTCATGTATTCAGACACCAATAAACACACAGTCCTGCACACCAAGTGTACGCACTCAAAGAGCAGAGACCTTTACCCTCCCATCCAATCAGACTGCTCTGTGGGAACGTGCTCACAGTGTGCAGTGGAATTATCCACCTGCTCTGAAAGACGAAGGCTCCAGATGAATCACACTGCTGCCGCTGTTTGTCTATTTTTCCCTTTTCTTTATTTTCCTTTTACATTCAGTGTCTCTTGAATTGTTTCTTGTCTTTCTGTCTCTCTTCCAATCGATCTCAACTCCTCCTGTCCCTTTGCTAACAATGTTTCAGTGAACAGAATTTCAAAGTTTCCCACTTCTGAGTATATATGTTTTTCCATATTTAATTGTGGCTTCCATCATCTTTGGGTAAAATGAATAAACTGGTGACCTAGACATTAGAAAAAGGTTTTTCTCTTTAGCTGAGCTGCTATGATATTGAGAGAAAAAACAAGTTTCAATGTAGTTTAAGTTTTAATGTAGGAAAAAATATAGAGTGGGTATTTACTGTGTTAATGCATGCACATTTTACATATGTGAATGTGAGGGAGAGCGAATTAGAGATATCAGGTGAATGTAGGGTGTAAAAAAGATTTAAGAAATAGCTAAGGAGCTTCAGGGAAAAAAAAAAAGAAAACTGGCTTTTGGCTAATGCTAATGCTAATGATATTTGATTCTGTTTATCTATTCTTTTCCTGCAATTTAGTTCACTGTTCGGGATATTTTAAAAGCAATATTCAAGAATATTTGCAAAGAGTATCATCCCCTTTCCCCCTGTGCATCCCTTTGTATGTGGGTGTGCACGCAGTGCCTGGTTGTTGGAAAATCTGCAGAGGCTGCAGGGACAACACAGCCACTACGTGGTGATTATTTGTCATCTCTTGGCAACGATGACATGATGCCTGTCGCTGCAGCTCAGATTGGCATTGATTAGGTGTCAGTGTCAATGCTCTTCCCCCATCATTTGTTCATTTTACACAGAGCAGGACAGAGAGGCCCAGCCAGAAGTGTTGTCTCACTGCTGCAAGGGCAACCAAGTATGGAAGAAGGGAAGATGAAGAAATAGAGAGAGAGAGAGAGAGAGAAGTTGATTTTGGACACTCTTTGAAGGAAAATTCCAGTTTATGACAACTTCTGTCTTATTTTTGTAGTTTCTATTGGTAACACTGTTACGTTGCTACAGAAAAGTCTGACAGATAGGTAATCAGAGATTCTAAACGAGCCATCTGTTCAGATGATCTAAACTCAGCAAATGAAGGTTTATGGAAAAAATTTGTTGACAAAACTCCTCAGATTGTGTAAAGGTGTGTTTCTGTTACATTTAGCCTATTTGTTTTTTGCGTTGATCTAAAGTTTTGCAAATATCAGGCCAAGTCCTCACATGACCAAAATTTCGTAGTGTGTTGGTGTGTGGCCCAGAAGTCTTTCACCAGAATGCCTTGCAGGTGAAATTGCTGATAATGAAGATGGAGCAGCCAAAACACACCGTTATTGTAGTGACAACATCTCAAGCTTTAACTTTATACCAAAATGTGAACATTTAGAAGTTATTGCACAAACTGAGTCAAACCCACAGTGCGTGATCTGGCACAGCTGATCCAGAATGCTGCAGCGCGAGTACTGACAGGAACTAGGAAAAGAGATCACATTTCTCCTGTGTGAACTTTCCTGCATTGGCTCCCTGTAAAATTCAGAATATAATTTAAAATCCTCCTCTTCACCTACAAAGCCCTTAATGGTCAGGCACCATCATATCTGAAAGAGCTCATAGTACCTTATTACCCCAGTAGAACACTGCGCTCCCAGAATTCAGGTTTACTTGTGGTTCCTAGAGTCTCAAAAATTACAATAGGAGGCAGAGCCTTCAGTTATCAGGCTCCTCTACTGTGGAACCATCTTCCAGTTTTGGTCTGGGAGGCAGACACCCTCTCCACATTTGAGTAGGCTTAAAATCTTCCTTTTTGATAGGCCTGTCTTGAACCATCCCCTAGTTATGGGGGGACTTCCAATGATGCACCAAGCTCCTCTCTCCTCCTCTTCCTTTCCATCTGCACGCATTCATATGGCATCAATGCTCGTTACTAACTTGGCTTCTTCTCTCTCCTGTAGTTTTGTGCTTTCTTGTCTGTCTCCTCTCTCTTCCTGTCGCTTTCTGCAGGTATCTCTGTCCCTGGTGCTACAGAGTATGGATCTGTGACTGCAAACCACCTACTGCCCCCATGATCCTGCTCAACACCCTTCAAATATTATGATTATCATCTATTATTATATTTAGTTTTATTAGTACTATTATTCATCCTATTATTATAATTATTAGTTTTATTATTAGTCTCATTATTGTTATACATGTTTATGTGGTACATGAACTCTGCTATGTTTTCTTTCCCCCCACCTGACCCCCCCCCCCCCCAACCGGGCCATTCGGGGAAGACGACCATTCACCATGAGCCGGGTTCTGTTCAAGGTTTGTACCTGCTAAAAGGGAGTTTTTCCTTGAAGTGCTTGATCATGGAGGAATGTTGGGTCACTGTAAATAATATTGTGAAGAGTACGATCTAGACCTGCTCTATATTAAAAGTACCCTGAGATAACTTCTGTTATGATTTGGCGTTATATCATAAAATTGAATTGAACTGAATTAAAGAACTGAAGTGAAGGGGAAGCGCCTGTTCACAGATCAATAACCAATAACCATTAATTCACACGTGGCTAGGAAGACCCCTGACAGGCCAATCAATAGCGAGAAAGTGGGAAGGAACACATGGGAGGATACAGAACGGCAGCAGCCACTGATCTGAAAACTACACATGGAAGAGAAACAAACATGTAGACTGACCATTATTTTTCCTGGTATCCTACAGATAGTTGGAAAGTTAAATTACCCAGTTAAAAATGCTTCTACTCCTGATGCATCATTGAGAAAAAACAAAATTATAATATATAAATATTTTTCATTTCAAAAGTTTAACATACATTCCCAGTGTACTGTATGTGCACCTGAGGCTTCAAGTTTTAACATTACACTTGTGTAATGTGCATATTGGTCCGTAATTGGTGTCTAGCTGTGATGTCATAAACTACGCTGTTAGCGCATGTGGTAAGCTGAGATTTAAAGTTAGAAACAAAGAAACTTTCCCACTTCGGCAGATTAATTTTAAACCAACCTTCTGTGTCAAACTCTGCACACAGATATTTCTGCACAGGAAAGGTCAAGCATCTAAGTGACATAACAATAAGCCAAAAACCACAAAGACAACAAACACTCCTTCTGTATAATATGTACCGTATATATTTAAAACTGAGATGCTACATAGATAGATTGTATGATTTCATGGAGACGCAGAGCAGCACTGTACTGTGACTGTGTGAGGACAGTTATTAGTATAATCTAACCTTCGCCTACAGGTGCCTAACCCCCAACCCTTATCCTAAACCTAAACAAAACACTTGTAACCTTAACCCTCAAACCAAACGGCCATTTGAAGATTGTGAATACTGGCCCAAATGTCCTACCTCTCAAGGTCTGTAACTGGTCCTCACAAAAATAGATATAAAAGGGTACATTTACAAACAGGCACACACACACACACACACATTCACACACACACACACACACACACACACACACACACACACACACACACACACACACACACACACACACACACACACACACACACACACACAGTGCATTACACTACACTGTTATTTCTCTACATCCCTTGGCACAACTTAGTGTTGCAGCTACCTTCAACCCTATGGGAAATTTACTGCCTTTCAAAATTTCAGCACACATGAACAAACACACACAAACACACACACACAAACACACACACTTCAGTACAAGAAATTGTATTGATTAGTTCCTGAGAGAGCTGATTGGTCAGTTACAGGACAGAATCTACTCCAATTGGACCAAGAGAAGCCTGGACTGTAATCTGATATGCCAAAGTGCTCCAGGGGGTGTTTTCTAATTGTTTTAATGCTTGTGTGCACAGCAGTGTGTGAGCTTGTGTGTGTGTGTGTGTGTGTGTGTGTGTGTGTGTGTGTGTGTGTGTGTGTGTGTGTGTGTGTGTGTGTGTGTGTGTGTGTGTGTGTGTGTGTGTGTGTGTGCGCGTGTGTGTGTTTGCTAGGGAGGCAAGATTGATTTATCCTCCTCTCCCAGGGGAGTTACAGAGATAGTACACCTGCTCTTCTCTTTCCCTGGTTTTCTGTTTGC